>NW_006400014.1:399744-406211 GCF_000299155.1 Elephantulus edwardii
ACAATCAACACGCTTGGCATCAGCAGTCAGGAAATCAAAAGATGAATTGCACTGGGCCATCTGCTGCTAGAGATCGCTTCAGATTGCTGAGGAGTAATGCTGTCAAACTAGAGATCAAGGTGCACCTGATCTAGATCATGTATGGTCTTTGCAATTACATGCTATGCCTCAGAGAGCTGGATAATTACTAAGGATGATAGAAGAAGAATTGATCTATGTGAATTGTGCTGCTGGAAAAGAGTATTGAACATGCCATGGACTGCTAGGAGAAGAAATAAGTTTGTCTTGGAGAGGGTGAAACCAAGTTTCTCCTTGGAGGAAAAGATTTCAAAGCTCCATGTCATATACTTTGGGCATGTGGCCAGGAGGGACCAGTCCTTGGAGAAGAACATAATGCCTGAACAGGTGGAGGATCAACACAGGAGAGGAAGACCCCGAGGAGATTTATCGGCATGATAAGTGGGGTGATGGGATTAGGTGTGTTGGAGTCAGTGAAACTGACTCAGGATAGGGCAAGGTTTAGAGCTGTTGTACATTGACTTGTTATGAGTTGCAGGTGACTCAACGGCATATAATAATAATGAAAACAGTGGCCTACTGCATTGGGAAAATCTGTTGCCAGGAACTTCTCCTGAGTGTTAAAGAACAACAATGTCAGTGTAGAGACTAAGGTGCACCTGTTCAAGGCCATGGTCTTCACAATTACTTGCTGTGCATTAGAAAACTGGGTAATAAAAAAAAGAAAACTGGATAATGAATGAGAATTGATGCTGCTGAGTTGTGGTGCTGGAGAAGAGTATGAAGCATAACCTGATCGCCAAAAGAACCAACAGGTTTGTCCTGGAAAAAGTGAAATCAACTTGCTTCTTGAAGGCTAGGATTTTGAGGCTCCTTCTCACATACTTTGGGTATGTTGCCAGGTGGGACCAGTCCTTGGAAAAGGCATAATGCTTGGAAGGGTGGAGGTACCAGACAAGACAGGAAGACCCTGGATGAGATGGATTGACTCAGTGACTGGAATAATGGAGTAGGTGTGTCAGAGACAGTGAGACGGGCTCAAGAAAGTGCAGCATTCAGAGCTACAGTGCATAGGGTTGCTATGAGTTGCAGTCAACTTGGTGGCACATCAAAACAGTGAGAGTGGCCTACTGGTAGGAAACTGTGTTTCCATCCCAAACGTACATTGTTTTAACTCTATAAACCGCTCCTTCAAAAGTAGGCAGTCTCCTCCCATGGGATTTAGTGCCTCTGAAAACCCCCTGGAGAATCAGCTATTGTTAAGTTCCCCCTCGATGGCACACAACAACATTTGAAAATTAACTTAATAGAGGACAACTTTATTAACTTGTTTGCCACCTGCTTCCTAAGTACTCCACCCAGATATTTTTTGTAAATACTCCATGCTAACATTTTAGCAGCAACATGTTAAAAAATATGACACAGAAGCACTAAAGAAAATATTTGAGATTGGGTCAGAGATGAATGACTAGCAAACAGAGAGGCTTGTGTTATTTGTGTAGAAATATGGTAATTGCATACATGAACCATAGTTTCCTTCATCTTGAGACTAAATGAATTAGATATCGCCCAGCTATCACTACTAAACATTGTAAACAGAATAATCTTGATAAAAAAGAGGAGAGACGTATGAAAGAGAATATCAAGCTGTAAAGATTCCAGACTTATTGGACATACTGAGGCTGGAGGACCATGACAGTGAGTTACTCTTCAAATCTTAAATTGAAACTATTCCCTGTAGTCACCTTGAAAATAAAGTAACAGTTCATCCCAAATAATAAAGATTGTCTCTTTTGACTATTGTATCTCGTTATTTTTTAAAAATTATCTACATTTGAACAAAGAGTGAACAAAAAGTTTAGAAAGCAGAGAGGAAAAAAGTAAATAGAGTACAGGAACTTTATAAGCAAACCAATATAAAATAAAAAAGAAAAAAAATTAAAAAGTAAATGGACATAAAATAACAGAACAAAAGTGACAAAAAGGTTGGCACAATTTGATGGCTATAATCAGCATCATTGATCATTATGTCTAGAAACTAGAAAGTGAGGTTTTGCTATATATAATTTTTAAAATTAACATAAAATGGATTGTAGACATAAAATCAAAACCAGTTTAAAACTTCTAAACAAAACAGGGAACAATCTTTACCCCTTTATGTTAAATAAAGATTTCTTAGGGCACAAAACCCACAAACCATTTAGAAAACAGATCCATTTGATGAACAAAGTAACACACTTTATGAATATGAAAAGAAATCAACAAAATACAGACTAAGATAAACCATTTGTAAAAGAAATATCTGAAAAGAGACTTGTATACCAAATACCGAGAGAAGTCTTTGTTGTTGTTGATGTCATTGAGTTGGTTCCAACCCCTTGTGACACAAAGTACGACAGAAAGAAGCAGTGCACCCAGTCCTGCACCAGCCCCACATCCTCCGCTGGGCTTGACTCCACTGTTGGAGCCACCATGACAGTCCATATTGTTCAGGGTTTTCCTCTTTTTCTCTCTGAGTTTCTACTTTTTTGTTGTTGTTATGTGCCTTTGAGTAGCCTATACAGCAGCTTTGAACCCTGCCCTGTCCTGAGCCAGTCCCAATGATTCCAACACAATTAACCCCATTGTCCCAGTTACTGTATCAATCTATCTCATCCAGGGTCTTCCTTTCCTGTACTGTCCCTCCACCCTTCTGAGCATGATGTGCTTCTCCAAAGTATGTGTCCAAAGTATGTGAGACGGAGCTTCAAACCTAGCCTCCAACGAGGCTTTCAAGGAGGGTTTCACCCTCTCCAAGACAGACATATTTTCTTGGTGGTCCATGGTACGTTCAATCCTCTTCTTCAGCACAACTCAAAGGCATCAATTCTTTTTCTGTCATCCTTAGTCACTGTCCAGCTCTCTTATGCATAGCAAGTAAATGCGAAGACCATGGCCTGAATTAGGTGTCCCTTAGTCTCTAGACTGACATCATTGCTCTTCAGCACTCTGGAGAGATCCCTGACATCAGATTTTCCCAATGCAATTCATCTTTTGATTTTCTGACTGCTGGTGCCAAGGGTGTTGATTGTAGAGCCGAGCAAGCTACGCTCAATACTTTTCTCAGGGAACGGCCCCTTCTAAAAACATTCTAAATCTTCACTTCCAAGGAGCATCCTCGGTGTGCCTCTTTCAAGACTTACTTTTTACTTTCAACTCAGTCAAAATAAAGCAGACAAATCAATTAAAAAGATTAATTGTATAAAACACAATGTATGGGAATTATAATGTGAAACACAATGTGAATAGAGGAAATGTATGAAACACAGTGTATGTAAACAAACACAATGCATACAAGTTTTATATGCAAACCAATATAAAGAAAATATTTTAAAATTAAGCAGAAATTTGAACAGATACTTCACCAAGGAATATTAAGTGAATAAATATATTAATTACTAGAAAATAGAAATGAAAACCATGAGATACCATCGGGTATGTACCAGAATAGCTAAACATTTTAAAAAAGAAAAAAGAAAAGAAGGTTTAGTTATGAGATGGAGCAACTCAGAACTCTCTTACTAATGGGAATGCAAAATGATATAATGATATAATGACTAGGAAAGCCAGTAGGCAGTTGGGTTTTTTAAATTTAAAACACATTTACCACATAATACTATCATTTCCCTCCTAGATATTTACCCAAAAGCAATACCAACATATATATCCACACAAAAACTTGTCTGCTAATAGTTATAGACGTTTTTTACATAGTCTGCACAAAATAGAATTTTAAATATCTCTTAAAGGACACACGGAGAAGCAAATGTAGTATACCCATGCAATGTAATGCTATTCAGAAGTAAAGAATTGAAAATTCTGATTCATACAACAACAGGGATGAAGTTCACGATCATCATCAAGAGATGCCAGACACACAAAATTATGTAGTATATGAGTCTTGAGGATCCAAAATTGTCAGGACATAAATCAGATCAATAGTTGCCAAGAGTGAGGGGCTGTGAGAGAGGACTGACTGTACGGGGCCATGTGGGAAATTTCTAGAATGATAGAAAAATCCTATACCTTGATTGCGATGGTAGTAAAAGGACTGTATAGCATATACATTAACCAAAGCTCCATGAATAATACAACTCAAAAGGTTGCATACACTATATGTAAATTATACTTCAACAAAATTGATTCTTAAATAGGGCATACATTCATGTTTGCTTTGGCTCATCTTACATTTTATGTGTACATCTGTGTGAATAATCATTCTTCAGTTTGGTGATGCTCAACATTTTATATACAATTTTTATTTTAAATGTGGAAGGTTCAGTTTGGTGGCTTCTTGTCATTAAAATTACATTTGGCATAGGGTCACAAAGCAAAATTTCCCCACCTCAGAAGATGAAAGACACTTAAATTGGTGTTGTTATGAGAACTCTTAATGGAAAGAATTGGTCAGTTAAAAAAAAAAAAAAACACCCCACAAAGAAATTAGAGTTGTCAGCTATTACAGGTCTGTTTTCTTCATCCAAAGCAGGGCTCTTTGGATATCTAAATTAGCTTTCTTGTTGTGTGCCATAAATTAAACAAGCAGTTAGAAAATTTTCCCATTCCAGAAAATAAATGAAAGTGCTCTATAACTCCTGCCTTAACTTACTGCTCAGTGGCCTTGTTCAGCTTTAAAATTATAGAAAAACCTAAAAAATTATTAGCTTGTTTCATTTGTGAAGTTAACACTTCCATAAGTGCAGAGATAGATGAACATTTTAAGAAAAATTATAGTTGAAAACTTAAAAGAAATGGATATTGTCTAGAAAAATAGAAGTGGTTAAAACTGACTTGGGTTACAAAAATCATTTACTTGTACACTTTTAAAACTCTGTATATTACTAACACGTTGGGTTTGATGGTACAGAAATTATGCTTCAGTAAAGTTGATTTCAAAGTTTGTGAGAAATAATCTGATTTATAAAACAGGACAAAACTTGAATAGATCAGTAGCCACAGAAGACATGATAAAAATGATTGAAGAGCTATCATTTTTAAAAGAACCAGAACTAAAGAGTTTCACAGCTGAGTTCTTTCTCATCTTTAAGGAACAGATAATTCCTTTATAATTCAGGATATGATAGACCACAGTAAAAAAGTAGGAAAGCACTCCACTTCATTTCATGATTCCAACATAAATGTGATTAAAGATTGGTACAAAAATAGACAATTATAGCTCCATTCTACCCAGGCATACAAATGCAAAACTTTGTATCAGGATTAGGCAAAAAAGAATGTAGCAATGTGTCAAAAGAACAAATCCTATGACTAAAGCACGGTATCACTGGAGGCAAGGATAGTGAAATTTCATCTCACACCTTGGGCATATTGTCAAGCAGCCCCAGTCCTTGGGGAAAAAGCTCATCCTGGGAAACGTACAGAGTCAGTCAGAGAGAAAGACTCTCAACAAGATGACTGACACAGTGCAAGGTTTCAATCTATTGTTCATTAGGTCATTACATGTAACAATGACCTTGAAAACACCTAATAACAACACAACAGGACAAAGAGTGGTTTACTCTAGAAATGCAAGGATAATTAAGAGTCAGAATTTTCTCAGCATAATTCATAACATCAATAAATTCAAGCAGAAAAGACTATCATTATCATTGTTGTTGTTGTCGCTGTTGTTATGAGCCATCGAATCGCTTGTGACTCATAGTGACCCTATGTACAACAGCCCTAAACCCTGCTGTATCTTGTGCCAGTAGCACGGCCTCTGACACAACTATCCCGATTACCCCAGTCACTGAATCAATCCACCTCATAGAGGGTCTTCCCCTCCTGTGCTGTCTCTCAATCCTCCCAAGCATGATGTCTCTCTCCAAGGATTGGTCCCTCCTTACAACATGTCCAAAATATGTCAGATGAAGCCCCAGAATCCTTGCCTCCAAGGAGCAGCCTGGTTTAAGCCTCTCCAGGATGAATCTGTTTGTGTTCTTGGCAGTCCATGGTACACTCAATACTCTTCTCCAGCACCACAGGTCAAAGGCATCAATTCTCCTTCTATCCTCCCTATTCATTGTCCAACTCTGATGCATATGTGATTGCAAAGCCCATGGCCTGTATCAGACTCACCTTAGTCTCCAGAGAGACACCATGGCTGTTCAGAAATTTGGAAATGTCCCTAAGAGCAGACTTTCTCATAGCAATATGTTTTTTAATTTCCTGGCTACTGGTGTCAAGAGTGTTAACTGTGGAGCCAAGCAAATTAAAGTTGTGGACAATCTCAATCTCTTCACCATCCATTCTGATGCTGCCAATTGGTCCAGTGGTGAGAATCTGTCTTCTTGATATTGAGTCTCAATCCATATTGAAGGCTGCAGTCCTTGACCCTCTGCAGCAAGCGTTTCAGGTCTTCCTCAGCTTCAGCAAGCAGGGTTGTGTCATCTGCATAATGCAGATTGTTG
>NW_006400014.1:408526-410371 GCF_000299155.1 Elephantulus edwardii
GCGCAGGAGAGGAAGGCCCTCTATGAGGTGGATTGATTCAGTGACTGGGATAATTGGGATGGGCGTGTCAGGGACAGTGCGATTGGCACAGGACAGAGCGAAGTTTAGGGCTGTTGTACATAGGGTCGCTATGAGTCGTAGGCGACTCGACGGCACATAACAACAACAACAACAACAAACAGTCACAGATTAATAGGCATTAAATACAGTTGCAAATTACTGTATCTTCAAATTTATGAATGCTACCTATAAAATTGTTTTATAACATTTTTCTACATTGAATTATCAGTTATTCATAATTCAACAGAAGCTTTTTGAAAGTTTTCTTTCTTCCTTTAATTGCTACTTAACGCTCAAAAAAATGTATATAAATTCACAAGTACCAATTACCACAATATTGTAGCAAAAGCACCAGAAAATCGGACAAAAATCAGTGAATATAAAAACACCAGGGAGATCTGGTGGCTTATTAGGTAGGGACTTGTGCTATCAACCCAAAGGCAGGCAGTTCAAATCTACCAGCTGATATGAGGGAGAAAGATGAGCACTCTTCTCCCATGCAGTTTATAGCCTCTTAAAACCCACTGGAGAGTCAGCTTAGAGTCAGTTCTAACTCAATAATAGTGAACAGTAACATGAAAACATCAGCAACAAGAGAAAAAACAGTGTGTACCTGTAGCATATACATATGTAGCATATGTGTGCTTGAAAGTGTAACTGCAATTGGGTAGCTGTTGCAGACTGAGGGTAAAGTATTTTTATAATTATTAATAATGAGACAGACAACCAAGAATGAGATAGGACAGACAGCATAAAAAACAGGGGGCCAGCAGTTCTCTGAAGGGCCTTGAGACCTGAGCTTCCCAGTATCTTTATTGAAAATTATCAGGAAGTAAATCACAAAGATAATTCAATGCAAATGAAGCCAAGCTCTTTCTATTGAAAACCTTTCGCTTGAGGGAGGGGTCAGCAAATACAATGCAAGAATTCAGTAAACCATCAAGGATTGTCTTAGTGCCTCAGGGTGAACTCCAGTTTGGACTGGGCCTCCCCCACATCCTCAAATAGAATTGGTTTATTAGAAATATTTAGTACTGGTTTTCCATAGGTAGTAATGACAGCTCTCACCCATGAGTGTGCCAATGTTCAAAGACTAAACAAGCATAGAGTTTTAGCTTTTATTCATGCCTGTTAACTGGGCTTATGAAAAAGGGTTTTGTTGTCCTAACTAACCATAGGGATTTTACAGTTTAACATAAGTAAAATAGAAAATTTTCTTAAAATAAAAAAAGTAAATGTTGAAACACTGCACAAATAAAACTTTCACGGAAAGTTGTTTCGTCAGAGGCACCATCTCTGACAATACCACAGGCAGTGACATCACTGACGGAAGCGCTTGATTTCCCTCCATTGAACACTGTGTACAGAGGTGACACTTGCAGCTGCTGGAGACATCCACCTGTGAATGAAACCGTCAGAAAGAGAAGGACAACATAGAGAAAAGTGACAACCTGCAAAACTGAGCCAGCTGGTGACTCACTCAGTGTGTGTCCCTTTTACATTCACCCTTGGAAAGGAGCTCTGAGGGTGCAGTGGGGTACGTGTTTGGCTGCTAATGGAGAAATTAGCACAGGCAATGTCCTAGGTGTCCTGCAGGAGAAATATGAGGCAGTTGGCCTCCAAAGCATTTCCAGCTTCAGAAACCCTACAGGGCGATTCTCAGACCTCCAGGGATGCTATAAGAGTCAGTGCCAATTCAATTCACACGCAAGTGGTGTTAGCATGAAAGTTAGAAGTTTCCTAATAGTTTGATTATCTTATGGTCAATATTTTACTTCTATAAGA
>NW_006400014.1:410557-413739 GCF_000299155.1 Elephantulus edwardii
AAAATATTTTTTAAAAAAGAAGTCACCCCTTGACTTATAATGGAGGGTTGTAAGAGCATTTAGTAAGCAAAGTTTTGTTTGGCATCAATTTTTACATATGGGATGTTCTTTCACAATTTAAAAATAGTACACTGAAGGCAACATTTACCAGAAAGGACAACAGTTCTCAAATGTTGATAAACTTCACATGTTAATTACAAGGGTTTCCTGGTGGCATGCAATTAAAAAGTCAGCTGTTAATGGTGAAAGGTTGAAAGTTCGAACCAGGCCAAGGAGTGACCTGGGAGAAATACCTGACCATCTACTTCTGTAAAAGTTGTTGTTAGGTGCAACAATGAGTAAATGGAAATCAAAAGTGTCTGTAAATTTTCATTAAAATTAATAATAATACATTTTTTTAAAAAAAAAAGTTGTTACGTGCTGTCAAGGTGACTCTGACTCCTTGCAACGTCATGAACAAGGGATCTGAACCTTGCCCTTTTCCTGTGTCATCCTTACCATCCCTGATACACTCGAGTCCATGTCGAGGGTCTTCCTCTCTTTCTTTGACCCTCCAATCTTTTCCAGCATGATGTCTCTTTCCAAAGACTGATCTCTCCTAACAACACACCCAGATTTTGTAAGAAGACGTTTCATCATCTTTGCCTCCAAGAATCACCCTTGTTACTGTTCCTCCAAGACAGACCTGTTTGCTTTCTTGGACAAGAAAAAAAAACCTTTGAGGAAGTTCTATTCTGTCATATGGTCACTGTGAGTCAAAAAGGAACCTGAAGGCACACCAAGAACAAAAATATGAACGGAAGGCCAAATATGAACAGAGATGTGTAGATGGAATAAAACATTTCTGTATTGTTTGAGTTTGAGCTTTAAGGATGTGCATAGAATGTTCCCTAAAAGGGAACCAGGTTTCAAACATGGTACATCTCAACAAGCTTCTTTACTCCCTTTCCTTCTCTGTCCTCTCTTCTTTCTTGAAATGTTTACTGCAGAAAATAAAGGACTATAGCCTTCAATATAGATTACATTTCATATCAGCATAAAAAAAAACACAAAGGTCCTTCAAAAAGTGGAATAGCTGGGTCATATGAATTTCTATGTTCAGCTATTTGAGGAAGTGCCAAACTGTCTTCCAGAGTGGTTGTACAATTTTACAATCCCACCAACAACTTATAAGACTTCATATCTTGCCATGTCCTCTCCAACATTTATTAAACTTTGCCACTGCTACTGGAGTGAGAGGATATCTCATTGTGATTTTGATTTGCCTCTCTCTTATTGCCAGTGATTTGGAGCATTTCTTCATGTGTCTGTTGACCATCCAAATACCTTCCTCTGTGAAAATTCTTTCCATGTTTTTTGTCCATTTTGTAATTGTGTTACCAGTCTTTTTCTTGTGAAGGCTCAGGAGTATTCTGTAAACTTTTTTTATGAGACCCTTGTCTGAGATGGTATTACCAAATGGTTGTTGCCAATCAGTAGATTTTCTTTTCGCCCTGTTGGGAAAATTTTTGATGAGCACAGGGATTTAATCTTTAGAAGATCTCATTCATCAATTTTATCCTCTTTAGATTGTACATTTCTGTTGCTTGGAATATACACCAAGAAAATGAGAACTGAAGCACAGAGACTTGTACACCAATGTTCATAGCAGCAATATTTACCATTGCAAGAACATGGAAACAGCCCAGATGTCCAACCACCATCAAATGGATTGAGAAGTTGTGGCACATTCACACAATGGAATACTATGCAGCATGCAGGAGCAACGATTTTCTAAATTACTACCTAACTTGGAAGGGACTAGAGAGCATTACCCTGAGTGAACTAACTCAGTCCCATAAGCACAAATATTGTGTAAAACCATTATTGTAGAATGAGTATGAGGATCCAAGGAGGTGGGGAGAGTGTAAGCAGAGGAGTGAGGATGAGGTTAATCAATCATAGGGTCACACAATTTGATCGGTTTGGGGGTGAAGGAAATGAGAAAGATCTGGTGTGAAAAACAACATATTCAAACTTTTTAAATAAATCAGTATAAAATAAAAGAAATGAATTTTTTTTTAAATCCACAAAGGTCCTCAATATTAGGCCAACAGGCAACATTACAATTGACAGAGAAAGGATTGAAACTGTTAATTCCATCTTACTTAGATCAATAAGCAACACACTTGGTATCAATAGTCAGGAGATCAAAAGATGTATTGCTTTGGGCAAGTCTGGTGTCAGTGATCTCTCCAAAATACTGAAGCGCAATAATGCCATTTAGAAGACTAAGGTGTGCCAGATTCAGTCCAATGCCTTTTCTATCACTTCCTATGCATCTGATAGCAGCATAATCAATAGGAGGACAGAAGAAATGAAGCCTCTGAGTTGTGGTGTTGGAGAAGAGTACTGAAGATCTCCTGGACTATCGAATGATGGATACGTCTTGGAAAAAGTGAAATCAGGGTGCTCCTTGGAGGCAAGGGTGACAAAGCACCATCTCCCGTTCTGTTGGTATATTGCTAGGCAAGTGAATTCCCTGGAAAAGGATACCATGCTTAGAAAGGCAGAGGGTCAGCAAAAGAGAGGCAGACTGCCAATGAGATGGATTGACATGGTGACTGCAGAAATGGGCTCAAGGGTGTCAGAAATGAAGAAGATGTTACAGGATAGGAAAGGTTTCAGGTCTGTTGTTCATGGAGTGTCTATGAGTTGTACTCAAGTTGTGGGTAACTAGCGATAACAACAGTAAAATCTCAAGGAAGTTCTTGTGGTCTAGTTGTAAGGAGTTAAACTTCCAACCCACAGGCAGGTGGTCTGAATTCACCAAGTGCTCCACAGAAAAAAGATTGAGTCAAGCCTCTGAAAGCTCGCTGGATGGTCAACTATAAGTCGGTCCTGCCTCCAAACATGTAACTATAACAGTAAGATCTCAAAGAACTAGACTTTTTCTTTAATTAAGGTATGTAAAAATCTAACTGCAAAGTACAAACGTCTACAAAATGAGAATTAAAAAATAAAAACTGTGTTGGCCCAGAGTCATCCAGGCTTGGTGTTTGCTTTGGGTGTACTGTTTAATTTGCCAAAGCTGAACTGAAAAGAACCTTTTCTGTTTTCTCACAGTGAAGTGAGAAGATCCGTTTTCAAAGACTCTCGTGATCCTTCCACTTAGGGAGGTAGATCTGAAATGAGAAATGAGC
>NW_006400014.1:413839-419838 GCF_000299155.1 Elephantulus edwardii
GAACAGCCCAGGCAGCTCACTGCAATGGATTTGTTGACCATTTCAGGCTACCAGCGGCAAGCATGCGTAGGATCAAGTCATCACTGCTCTAAATCCCCAATCTTGCCGGCCTCCACTCCATAAACCAGTGGGGCAGCCGGCCACGTGAGAGCCTAAAGGTTAAGCACATACTATTGACCTCTGAGAAACGAGTTCTCACATCATTAAATACAGCATGTTCTCCCAGGCTGCCTGATGACACCGTAAAGTGCCCTGGGAGCATTATTTAAGGCTTAGATGTTCCACCTACATTTATGTGACACAAAATCAATACCTTCCCCTGCTTTTGTTTGCCTGGATATTGTTTAACTACTAAATGGCTTGTAGACCACCAGTAGCAAGGTGTGTGAAGGAGAAAAAGAAGTCTATTGTTTTCTTTGCCTCTGTGTTATCAGTTCAAGAAACATAAAACACTTTATTTAGACAATATAGATATGTTGAAAACCAGAGATGCAATTTATTCTCATTGTAACAGAAGTGTTTTTCTTATAAGATATAAAGGTTTCTTGATAATGGTGTTGTCAGGAAATAGCTTGAGGAGGACGGGATGGGGAGGGGAAAGTATTAAATCTACAATTTACACAAACACAAACACACATTTCTGGAGGAATTAATTTTTTAAACACAAAAAAGTGTAAGTATTGGACAATTAATAAACCCACATTCATTGTCTGCAAGTCAGTTCTGACTCAACAGTGACACTCCATCAGTTTCCAAGGCTATCAATCTTTCCAGAAAGAGACTGCCCATCGTCTCACAAAGAGCTGCTGGTGGAATTGAACCAGTAACCTTTGGGGTAGCAGTACAATACATGACACACTATACTGGCAGAGATTTTTTTTAAAAAAATTAAAGCATATGTTGCCTCGAAACAATTGCTATATGGCAAACAAACAAAAGATTCAAATAAAATTAGCTTTCTTTAACCTTTATTCATTTCTTACTATTGATAGTCACAAAATTAAATTTTTACACCTGACTTCTTTTTTTCCCAATAAGCAATCCTGATGGTGTAGTGTACTAGATATTGGACTACACAGCTTTGAAAGCCAGCTGGAGGCCTCTGTGTTTCAGAACTGACTCAGTGGTGGCAGATTTGAATGAGTTAGGGTTTCTTCACACTCTTGCTCTCATGTTTTGTCCCTTTTCCGTGAGAGGAGAAACACAGGCTTAAATAATCTCCTCAGACTCACATAGCTAGGATGTACAGTGTTTGAGTTAGTTCTGCTGAAAAAGAGTTGACAAAATCAGGGATACATTTGCAAAATATTCTACAAAGATAAAAGTACCCATAGCAATACCATGGGCTTTTACAAATCTGTAAAAATGATGAGTACGAACTCTATCAGAACTGGCAAAAGTAAACAAGCTAATAAAGCACATAATTACAGAGAAAATAGACAGTAATTTTAAACAGATATCGAACCTCGTTGTTATACTGGTGGTGGTAGTGGTGTGCACTGGTGAATTGGAGCCGGCCCATAGCAGAATCTCCTGGAGGTTTTCAGAAGCAATAAATCACATGGAAGAAAAGAGCCCATTTTTCTCCCAGAGATTCAAACCATGTACCTTTGTGTTGGTAGTACAATCTCCTATCACATTTAATAATAAAAGAAATGCATTAGAAATGATGTGGCAAGATTATAAATACCATATCAGATTTAAAAGATTACATAACAATTATTATAGTCAGTGTGGGTTAAGAGTAAGGACAGTGATACATTCATACATAGTTTTTTAAAACCAACCCACTGCCACCAGGTTGATTCTGATTCATAGCGATCCCATATTTCACAGAGAACAGCTTAGCATGTATTTTTTGTTTCATTCTATTGTGCCCAGCATTGCTATGAGCTGAAGCTAACTTGATCTAGGACAACAACCATTGTGACAGGAACAGATTGCCAGGCCTTTCTTCTGTGGCTCTGGCTGGTAGGTTCTCATGGCCAACTTTTAGGTTAGTACCAGTCACAGGCTGCTCTTGTCTCCCAGAGAACTTCATGCATTGTTACCATGTTGTTGCATGTCCATGCCATCAAGTCCATCCCAATTAATACCAATCCTGATATACAAAGATCCCATAGAACTTCCTAGACTGCAGTCTCATGGAGCCTGGTGGGGTGGTGCTCAAGAAAGATCCAGAAGAAAAAGACTGATAACCCAATTACAAAATGGGCAAAAGACATGGAAAGATTTTTCACAGAGGAGGACATTCAGATAGCCAGCAGACACATGAAGAAATGCTCCAAATCACTGGCAATTAGATACATGATAATCAAAACCACAATGAGATCCATCTTACCCTACTAGCAATGGCAAAGTTTAGCAGAGTAGCAAGTAATAAATGTTGGAGAGCCATGTGGAGAGATAGGAACTACACTGATACTCTTATACATTGGTGAGATTATAAAATGGTACAACCACTCTGGAAGGCAGTTTAGCATTTCCTCAAAAAGCTGAACATAGAAATTCCATATTACCCAGCTCTTCCACTGCTTGGAATATACCCTGAGAAAATGAGAACTGAAGCGCAGACTTGTACACCAATGTTCATAGCAGCATTATTCACCATAGCAAGAACATGGAAACAGCCCAAATGCTCAACCACAATGAAATGGATTGAGAAAATATGATACATTCACACAATGGAATACTATGTAGCACACAAAATAAATGATTTTTTTAAATTACTACCTAAGCTCGGCTCCATGGTCAACACTCTTGGCACCAGTAGCCAGGAAATAAAAAAACGTATTGTGATGGGAAAGTCTGTGGTTAGGGACCTCTCTAAAGTACTCAAGAGCAACAGTGTCTCTCTGGAGACTAAGGTGCGCCTGATACAGACCATGGTCTTTGCAATCACTTGTTATGCATCAGAGAGGTGGACAATGACTAGGAAGGATAGAAGGAGAATTGACGCCTTTGAGCTGCGGTGCGGAGAAGAGTATTGAATGTTCCCTGGACTGTCAAGAAAACAAACAGATTCATCCTGGAAAGTGTTAAACCAGGCTACTCCTTGGAAGCAAGGATTCTGGGGCTTCGTCTGACATACTTTGGACATGTTGTAAGGAGAGAAAGGTCCTTGGAGAGGGACATCATGCTTGGTTGGGTAAAGAGACAACGCAGGAGGGGAAGACCCTCTATGAGGTGGATTGATTCAGCAACTGGGGTAATCAGGATGGGTGTGTCAGAGGCAGTGTGATTGGCACAGGATAGAGCAGGGTTTAGGGCTGTTGTACATAGGGTCACTATGAGTCGCAAACGACTCGACGGCACATAACAACAACAACAACCTAACATGGGAGGGATAGGAGAGCATTATGCTGGGTGAACTCAGTCATATAGGGACAGATACTGTATAAGACCTCTATTGTAGAATAAGTACAAGGATCCTGGGGAGGGAAGGGCTTAATCATAGGGTCACACAATTTAATGAGTGAAGGGAGGGATGAGTAAATGAAAGGGGAAAGATCTACTGTGAAAAACAAGGTATACAAATTTTATGAACTTTGTATGTAAACCAGTATATAATAAAGAAATTTTAAAGGTTCACAGTTTGAATTCACTATTAAGATTTACAGCCTTGGGAAGCTGATGTAGAATCACTAGGAATAAGAACTAATAGAACAGAGACAGTGTTTTTTTTTAATCTTTATGAAAGCAAGTTGCCACTTTTCTCTCCCATTGAGAGGCTATTGTTGTTATTATGTGCTATGACCTATAGCGACCCTGTGCACAATGGCTCTGAACCTTTTCCTACCGTGAGCCAACTTCACCTTCTAAGATACACCTGTCCCTATTGCTGCAATCACTGAGATGATAGTGAGTTCCAAACACTGGCTTTCACACAGACACACAAAACTAATCTTACTGAACTGGAGTTGGGAATACCACTGTGGGTTCCTCATGCCTCTGTATCAACAGGCAAAGAAGAGGATTTTCATATTGGCTGGTGTGATTAATCCTGGTTACCAAGTGGACAGAAGACAGATTAATGACATAATGGAGGTCAAGAAGATCATATCTGGAATGCAGAAGATCTCTAATGCCCAGTTATTATTGTTAAAGGAAAAGTATAGCAATCCAATTCTGACACAACAGTTCTTGACCTGGGCCCTTCAGGAATGCTTAAAGTTGCCATTATCAGGCAAAAAATGATGACCAACTGAATTGATTTCTTTTGACAAAGGGAATACAGAATGGGTAGTAGAAGAAAGTAGTTCTAAAAACCATTTATGATGTGATCAATTGTAGAGATGAGGGCTATAATTGTTAAAAGTATTTCCTCAATGGTTATTTATGTATATGGGAAGAATTTTGTGTCTTCCTCCTTGATCTTACAGTTCCTAAAACATAGGCTATAAAGGCGGTTAATGCATTCTTGACTGTACATTGTACACACGCATGTTGTGTGACAAGTATGGCTTTATAACTATTTTTTACTTGAAGATTATGTATGCTTTATTTTGCTGTGGGGAATATACCTCAAAAAAATGAGAATTGAGGCAGAAACAGAGACTTGTACACCAATGAGCATAACAGTATTATTTGCCATCACAAGAACATGGAAACAGCCCAAATGTCCAACAAAAATTGAATGGATTAAGAAACTATGGTACATTCACATGATGCAATACCATGCAGCATGCAGGAGCAAAGATTTTGTAAGTAAGAATGTACCTTGGGAGGGACTGGAGAGTATTATGCTAAGTGAACTAACTCCGTCCCATAAGGACAAATATTATGTAAGACCATTATTGTAGAAATAGATAACTAGTAAAATGTGTATGAAGATATAAGGGGGCAAGGAGGGAGCAGAGGGAAAGGGATGGAGGGTGTGTAATCATGAGGTTGCATGGTTTGATAAGTGGGGGAGGGGAGGGTTGGAGCAGTGGAGGGGATCTGGCATGAGGGATTCTGGCATGAGAGGCAATATGTGTGAACTTTGTAGATAAATGAGTTTAAAACTAAAAAAAAAGGATTGCGAGAAATTTTTTTAAAAATTAAAGATTATCTATGCTTTAAGGACATGAATATATGTGCCATGTTGACAAGAAGTGGAATATGAGAATTTATTCCCCTTATGAATCAAACAGCTCTTTGGCTCTGGCTTAGCCTGGCCTTTAGGAACTTAGTTGTTGTCAGAGCACCAGATTACTACGAAGTTCTTGATTCCATAAAAACAGCCCACATGATTACTTCTTCCTGTCTTTTCCTTCCCTTTCCAGCTCGTCATTACTTCCTGACAAATCCCTGCCCAACCTCCAAGACCATCTCTAAAGCTACATAACTTTTGAAGCTGCATTATGTAGATACTATAATTTTCCCACCACCCTGAACATCCCAGATGCATTGATTGTTTCACTTAACTACTGTTACTGGTTCTGATTTTCTGTAGTAATACTAAACTAAAAAGTCTCTATTGGGCTGAGGTTCTTTGAAAGTAAACATGTGATTTTTTTTAATCTTTGCTTCACCTTTTAGAGCCTAGATCAGAGCCAAGTACAGAGCAAATAAATATTTGTTCAAAAAAACTGAAGTAGTAAGTAGTGTGGTAGATATCAAAAGTCCTAAAGAAGTTCAAATGCAGAAATCAATGTGGTCTGGAGTAGTCGGGGAGGGCAAGATGGTAGGAGTGGAGGAGTTCTTGTGAGAGAAGGAAAGGAAACGTGAGGGGCACTCTCACATAATCAGCCTCTGCTCCCTCTTCTCTCTAGGATGGGGGATGGGCACAGAACATGCTCTCTACTGCCTGTGGCCGTTCTCGAGTGTCCAGGAAGCCACTCTGGAAGGTGTGTGCTCTGGCTATATTTTCACTTCAGACCAAGTATATATGAGGTAATAAATAATAAATAGGAGAAAATGTTCTTCCTATATAATTTAATTGTCTTTATTCTGCCACCTGGAATGTGATATATATATATATATATCTCAAACACACACACACTTACACAGATTTG
>NW_006400014.1:425964-433547 GCF_000299155.1 Elephantulus edwardii
GGTATAATAAAAAATAGAGGATAAAACCAACAGCAAATTCAAAAGATATTCAAGACTGTCATATATACATTTCATTATTTTAAAAAGATGAAGCCTCTCAAGATGGATTTTTTTTTTAGAAATCTAGTTTCAAGAGCCATACCTAAAACAATTGGTATTGAGTTGAAACTGATTCATAGCTCAGCCTACGATGGGTTTTGAGGCCCTAAATCTCAGGAGAGGATATTGCCCATCTTTCTCCCATGCAGCCAAGTGGTGATACTTCCCTTTTGAATTAACAGAACAACTCCCTATTGACTACACCACTATCATGCCTCACCTAAAGTAAGGAACTAAAAAAATGAAACGTTCGCTGTCTCAAAAAGTTGCAAATAGAGATATCATTTGACCGAGCAATTCCACTACTGGGAATATACCCCAAAGAGACCATAACTGACATCCAAACAGATATATGCACACCCGTGTTTATCGCATCTTTGTTCACAATAGCAAGGAGTTGGAAACAACCCAAGTGCCCATCAACAAACCAATAGATAGAGAAGCTATGGCATATTCACACAATGGAATACTATGCTGCATTGAAAAACAAGGAACTCATGCAATATTACTCAAAATGGGTGACCCTGGAAACATTATGGTGGGTAAAGTGTCTCAGTCACAAAAGGACAAATACTGCATGGTGCCACTGTTGTAAAACAGGACTGGCCTCTGGGTTGGGGGGAGACTGAGAAAGATGGATTCAATAATGTATACTGCATTGAAACAGATGAGGGAGAAAACTATTTAAAAGGGATATGTTATTAGGTATTGTTGTCATGACAGGAGTCCAGAGTGAATGAAGGTTGCATAGTGGAGTGGACCTGGGGGAGGATTTGTAAAACAATGAAAGAATTTGTCTTTACTTTTCTAAGAGGGTAGAGTACTAGGGGGGAGGGTTGAGAGGGGAGAAAAGTGCAGCAATGAATGAATGGAAATATAAAGTCTCTGTAAATTTTCATTTAAATTAATGATAATTTTTTAAATGAAACATTAAGTAGAAAACAAAGAAATCTGAATGAATTAAAAGTTAACCTACATCATCCATGATACCTAATCATCCCATTGGTCAACCACACACATCACACTGTATGTATTTTGCCAAGAGAAATGAAAGTGTATGTTTATCCAAAGAATTACACTAGAAATGTTCATAGCTTTATCTATAATAATAGCTTCACGTTGGAAACAAATGTTCATCAATAGGTGAAGAGGTAAACAAAATGTGATGTACTCATACAGTTTAATGGTACTTCAAAAAAATGATTGAACTATTGATATGAACAATAATATGAATGACCCTTACAATAATTATAAAACAAAAAAAAACCACCCAGCTCCAACTCATTGTTGTTAAGTCAGAACCAACCCATAGCTGACCCTAGAGGGGGTTTCTGTGGCTGTAAATCATACAGAAAAATATTACCCTTCTTTCTCTTCCAGAGGTAGTGGATTTAAAATGTCTGGTTTTGGATTAGCAGCATTTAACTCTTCACCCAGTAGGCTACCAGAGCTCCCTGAAACAATTATATTGTGTGCAAAGCATTAGCCTCCTAAAAAACCTACATAATGATTCTACTTAATATAAGCAGCCCTGAAAACCAACCAGATCTGTTCCTAAGTCTGTGTTGAAGTTAAATTTGTATAAAGGTTGATACAGCTAGATGTAGTTCCCAAATGACACTTCTAGCTAAACACTTATTTTAGCATATAGTTTATAGTGCACAAAAATATTGAAGAAATACTTCCTGATAGATGAAAACATCTTTAGCATAACATAATAATGATGTTTTGATATGCATTACAAAGTAGTGCCTATGTGTTATAATGAACCATTGTATGTATCTCAAATTTTTAATATAATAGGCTTTGTTAAAAAATACAATGGGGGGCAGCTTTACAGGGCTTGTTCCATACTTAGTGGTTGTATGTTAACTGTACATTTGTAATCTAACATCTAGCTGTACAGAATTTTTTTAAATGTAGTCTATAAGCACTCATATTAATAGTTGCCTGGGGAAGGTGAAGAAGAAGAGTGATGCATTACACAGAGGTACAAGGAAACTTGAGGGAGATGGGTATGTTCATTACCTTGATTGTGGTGATGGCTTCATGGGTGCATGTATATGTTAAAAAGTTACCAAATTATAAACTTTAAGATACATTGCCTGCTTTATGTCAATTATACCTCAATAAAAGTGTTCTTACGAATGTAAATATATAACTAGATGTCATGGGGTGAATTGTGTCCCCTCCACAATATATCTTTAATGATACAATGTAGAAGCTATGTAATGATCCCCTGTGATCTCTAGAAAGATTAAGAGTGGAATAGAACACCCTTTAATGCCATCACTACCCTGATCTGTTAAAAGTCTTCTTTACCTTCAGCAAGCAACCTTGTTAACGAGTCTTTCTCCAAATTCTTCTTCCTAAAGTCCAGCTTCTTGGATGATTTGCTCAGCATACAGATTGAATATATAAAGAGAAAGGCCAGAGCCCTGTCAAACACCTTTCTTGAATTTAAACCATGCAGTGTTTCCTTGCCCTGTTTGTACAACCTCCTCTTGGTCTAGGTATAGGTTTCACCTGAACACAAGTAAGTATTCTGGAATTCCCATTCTTCTCAATGTTAGCTGTAATTGAATATGGATTATATCTCAACATCAAGAAAACAAAAATCATCCCCACTGAGTCAATCAGCTTCCTCATGATAGATAAGGAAAGACAGGATTTGTCAACTATTTTTTTAAATAAAATTTTTACTTTATACTGGTTTACTTAAAAGGTTCATATGCATTGTTTTTCACCTTGAATCTTTCCCATTCCCTTTACCCACTACTCTCTCCCTATGATTACCCCTTGCCCATCGAAATTGTTAACTACTTAATCTTACTTAGATCAATAATTCATACCCTTGGTACTTAGAAGTCAAAAAATTAGAAGACATTTTGCATTAGGAAGATCTGCTGTCAAAGACCTCTCCAAAGAGCAAAGAGCCAAGATGTCAGTTTAAAGACGAGGGTGCACCTGATTCAAACCATGGTCTTTCATTTTCTTTTATTTCCTATGCATCTTAAAGTTGGACAATGAACAAGGATGACAGAAGAAGTATCAACGTCTTTGAGTTGTGGTCTTGGAGAAGAGTTACTGAACAACCCACGGACTGCCAAAAGAACAAACAAGTATGAATTAGAAAAAGTGCAACTGGAACCCTGCACAGAAGGGAGGATGGTGACGTTTCATCTCACATATGTTGGGCAAGTTGTTAGGAGGATCCAGGCCCTGGAAAAGGATGTCATGTTTGGAAAGTTGGAGAGTCAATATAAGAGAGGAAAACCTTCAACAAGAGGGATTGACACAGTGATTATAACAATGGACTCAGGTAGATCAGAGATGATGAAGATAGCACACAGGTGAAGTTCAGATCCTTTGTTCATCAGAGATGATGAGGACAGCACAGGTGAGGTTCAGATCCTTTGTTCATAGGGAACTGACTAAGAACTGACCCTCCTGTAGGGTGGTCGTAACAACAAGTCTAGTGTTTGTTTAAGAATCTTTGGGGAATCTTGCTGAGATGTAGATACTGGTCTGATATATCTGAGTAGATATGTATATTCGTAGCAAAGTTCAAATAGAAAGCAACCACTCTGAGGCCTTGAGAAAAAGGTATCACGAACTACACAAACCAGAATCAAGTTCATTGCTGTGCAGTTGATTCTGACTCATAAAGATCCTCTACTCGATTTTGTTTTGTTTAAAAATGAGTTTTTAGTTTATACTGGTTTGCTTACAAAATTCATATACATTGTTTGATTACCCTCAGCCCATCCATACCCCTCTACTCCCACCTTCCCTCTTCTTGGATCCTCATACCCGTTGAACTAATTATCTATTTCTACAATAATGGTCTTATACAGTATTTGTACTTATGGGACTGACTGAGTTAGTTCCCTTAGCATAATGCTGTCCAGTCTATCCCAAGTAATATAGTGATTTATAAAATCATTGCTCCTGCATGCTGCATAGTAGTCCATTGTATGAATATACCACAATTTCTCAATCCATTCAATTGTGGTTGGACGTTTGGGCTATTTCTAAGTTCTTGGGTTGGTAAATAATGCTGATATGAACATTGGTGGAGAGATCTCCATTTGTGTCTCATTTCTAATTTTCTCAGGGTATATTCCAAGCAGTGGAATAGCTGGGTTGTATGGAATTTCTATGTTCAGCTTTTTAAAATTTTTTTTTAAATGAAATTTTTCTTTTATACCATTTTACTTACAAAGTTTGTATACATTGTTTTCACACCACACTAGATCCTTCTCATTTTCTTTACCCTTCCCTCCCTCCACCCATCAAATTGTGCAACCCTATGATTAACTACCCCACCTCTCCTTATTCCTCTGCTCCCATTCTCCCTTGTTATGTATTTGTCCTTATGGGATTAAGTTAGTTCATTTAGCATAATGCTCTCCAGTCTCTCCCAAGTTAAGTAGGGATATTCAAAATCATTTCTCCTGTGACCTGTTCATCATGTGAATATACCATAATTGCTCAATCCATTCTACTGTGGTTGGATATTTGGGTTGTTTCCAAGTTCTTGCCATGGTGAATAATGCTGCTATGAACATTGGAGTACAAGTCTCCATTTATACCTCAGTTCTCATTTTCTTGGGGTATATTCCAAGCAGTGGAATAATTGGGTCATATAGAATTTCTCTGTTCAGCTTTCTGAGAAAACACCAAACTGCCTTCCAGAGTAGTTGTACCACTTTACAATCCCACCAACAGTGTATAAGAGTTTCTATCTTGTCATATCCTCTACAGAATTTCTTACTTGCTGTCCTGTTAAACTTTGCCACTGCTACTGGAGTGAGATGGTATCTCATTGTGGTTTTGATTTGCATCTCTCTTATTACCTTGATTTGGAGCATTTCTTCATGTGTCTGTTGGCCACCCAAATATCTTCCTCTGTGAAAAGTCTGTCCATGTCTTTTGCCCATTTTGTAATTGGGTTATGAGTCTTTTTCTTGTGGAATTGTGGAATTTCTGCAGGATTGTGTAAACTTTTGTTATGGGACCCTTGTCAGAGATGGTATTGCCAAAAGTTTTTTCCCAGTCAGTGGGTTTTCTTTTCACTCTGTTAGAAAATGGTTTTTATGCGCACAGGGATTTAATCTTTAAAAAGTTCCATTCATCAATTTTATCCTCTCCTGGTTGTGTATTTCTGCTGTATTTGTCAGCCTTTTTATAACACGAGTTAGGTCTTCTAAGCTTGGTCTTACTTTGTCTCTTATGATCTTTATGGTTTTGTGATTTACCCTTAGGTTTCTAATCCACCTTGAGCTGACTAATGTGTATGGTGAGAGGTGTGGCTCCTGCTTCAGCTTTCTGCAGGTAATAGTCCAGTTTTGCCAGCTCCATTTCTTGAAGAGTTTGCTGTTTCCCATTTGATAGGTTTTGTTTCCTTGTCAAATATCAATTGACCATAGATAGATGGGTCAATTTCTGGGTTCTCAATTCTATTCCATTGTTTATGTGCCTGTCATTGTACCAGTACCATGCTGTTTTGGTTATTACCACTGTGTAGTAGGTTTTGAGATCAGGGAGTGTGATGCCTCCCATTTCATTCTTGCTTTTCATAAGTATTTTGCTATTTGAGATCCCTTTACTCTCCAAATAAACTTGCCAATTGCCTTTTCTATCTCTTCCAAAAATCAATTTGGTGTCTATATTGGGATTGCATTAAACATGTAGATTGCTTTTGGTATGATTGTCATTTTCATAATGTTGAATCTTCCTATCCATGAACAGCGAACGTTTTTCCTTTATTTATTTTTTTTGTTTGTTTTTTATTGTGTCTCACAGAAGTTTGGTGTGTTTGGTTGTTTGTTTCATTTTCTTTGTATAGGTCTTTTGAATCTCTAGTTAGATTTACTCCCAAGTATTTCAATTGTGGTTGGCTATTGTAAGCGGTATTGCTTTCCTGGTTTCCTTCTCTAATTTCTCTTTGCTACTATAGAGGAATCCCACTGATTATTGCATATTAATCTTGTATCCTGTCACTCTGCTAAATTGGTCTACTAACTCTAAAAGATTTTTCTGTTGAGTCTTTGGGGTTTTCAGTACAAAGTACACTATCATGTCATCTGCAAGTGACAACAGTTTCACCATCTTTTCCAATCAGGATGCCTTTTATTTCTTACTCTCATTATATTGCCCTAGTAAGTACTTACAATACAATATTGAATAGGAATAGTGACAATGGACATCCTAGTCCCTGTTCTCAAGGAGAATGTTTTGTCGACTGGGTTTTTGAGGCTGTAAATCTTCACAAGAGGAGACTGCCCATTTTTCCTTGCAGACAACCTGCTGGATTTGAACCACTGACCATGGTGTGTAGTCTATAGGGAATTATACTGCTAACTTAAAGACCACATTTTTCTGGTTGTTGGAATCTATCAGCAGTTTTTTGAGAGAAAGATGGGCAGTCTCTTTCTGTGTTATTTATAACCTCAGGCACCCAGTGAAGACTAAGCTACTCAGTGACAAAGAATTGAGACCATTAATGCACCATGCTACCAGGACTCTTTATAGATTTCACCATTATGAGGATTTACTACAGGTGGTCCAACTGTCTGTGATTCTGTAAACCAACCAATTCATCATTTCACAAGAATCCATTATACTTGTAATAAACTGATCTCCATCTGTACAAATACCTCTTTACTTTAATTAAGTCTATGTATTAGGGTAGCCAGAAAACAAGCAATTACCTTTTTTAGTGAATATTACATATGCCCACCACATTGTACTATCAGCTATAAAATATGTCAAAGTCATGGGGAGAAATGGGCTTCTTCCCAGAGGAAATGTATGATCAGGTTAGGAAGAGAAAATTTCTACTTGAAATAATTAAAAAATGATAGTAAAAAACAACTGATTATGTGGTGAAGCAACTGTGGGGCTTCATTTTGCTGTTTTTCATGCAGATAAAAATAGCCAGAAGACAAAGATTACCCTTTCTTACTGTTTAACAATCAGTACTGTTTAAACAATCTTAGCTGATTTTTTATTTTTTACTAGTTTGGTGATTAATGTGCTAGGATGCTAACAGAAAGGTCAATGGTTCAAATCCTCTGCCACTCTGAAAAGATGGGCAGCATCTCCTCACAGTTCAATTTACAGCCTCAGAAGCCCAATGGAGGACTGCTCTGAATCAGAACAGATGTGATGCCAGTGGATTTCCGTGGATAACAGATTTTGCTCATTTTTAAACCTAATGCTGATTTATTAATATACTTCTAAAAAGTACTCAAATTCACTGCTCTCATAGCAATTCTGACTCAGTGATCCTCCGTCAGGTTTTGAGGTTGTAAATTGCAATGGAAGAAGACTGTCCATCTTTCTTTCTTAAAACCACTGATAGGTTAGAACTGCTAGACAAGTGCAGCCTTTGGGTTGCGTAGTAGTAACTCACTATGGACAATGCAACCAGAGCTCCCTTATTAGTACACACACACACACACACACACACACACACA
>NW_006400014.1:433647-437486 GCF_000299155.1 Elephantulus edwardii
ATAATATAAAGGAGTAGACAAGTTCAAAGAAAGTAGTACATAAACAAATCAGAAAAACTTGTAAGTTTTTCTTGAGATTTGTTAATTATACGAGCGTAAAAGTAATGCAATTCTTAACAAAGAATTTAAAAAGAGCATATTATAAAAAATTGTTAACAATCTGGTATAAAAATGTCATGTTATTTACATAAATTTTAAAAGGTGTTGGAGAAAGCCATAGTTAGTGACTCATTTTAATTTGAGTAAGAAACATTTTTGGCCAATGAGAGCCCACGGTACAGGCCTGGGGTCTTTGAAAATTCATGTGAGGTCTTTGGGAACTCATGGGTCCTTAGACGGGTGAGTTGTTGAGTTGTTTTTTTTTCCTCGGTGCTGGCTAGAGACTGGCTCTGGAGCATTTGGTTGGCTGGAAGTCTCTTTTTGGCCAATGAGAACCCAGGGTGCAGGCCTGGCATCTTTGAAAATTCATTTGGGCCCTCAGGCCTGGTTTTAATTGTTTTTGAAATTAACATTCTCCTAAGTAGTACAGCACTGTTCTGTCCATTCTCTGTATTGAGGTAATTTTGTATTTCTATACCGAATGATGTGTCATAATGCCATAATGATCACACATGATTGGCAAGATTTGGTAGAGCTCACTGATTAAGACGTGCTTGGAAACAGGAGTGGCATCCACTTCCTAAACATGCCTGTGGAAACTCTATGAACTTAGAAGAAGGATAGTAGTTCTTTTGTTAATAGGGTTGTTACTAGATGGCACTTAACAACAACTTACAATGCCAAAGCACTTGTCCTTATTTTGGAGTTGGATGAAGCGGCTGGAGTCTGTAAGATGGTGCTCTTGTTTTTGTTCAGGATCTGTGTAGATTGTTTGGTTGTTTTTATTTAAGCCTGTTGTTTAGAGTCAACAAGACCTCCTGGGAGGGCCTTATATTTAAAAGTTGGGCCTGAGGGATTATACTTTAATCCCTTGTTACTATATTTTGGAGAAACATTCTCCTAAGTCATCCAGCACTCTGGTCGATTTGCTGTGATGAGGTAATCTGGGTTTGCTGTGACACTGAATCTTGTGCCAGTTGGGTTTCAAATGCCACCAAGAAACTCTTGTGCCATAGGTGTGCCAAACATCATAATGGTTACCCATCATGGGCAGTATTTGACGCTCCCAGATTGATTCAAGTTTGGAAGCAGGAGTGGCATCCACTTCCTAAACCACATACATATATGTGCACACACACAAAGAAGAAATAGAAGATTTCTACCAACTTTTACAGTCAGAGATCAATCGAAAATGCAATCAAGATACATTAATAATTATGGGTGACTGAAATGCAAAAGTTCGGAACAAAAGTTGAGAAGAAGAATCAGCAGTTGGAAAACATGGACTTAGTGATAAAAATGAAGCTGGAGATAGAATGATTGAATTTTGCACAATGATTTATTCATTTCAAATACATTTTGTAAGAGACATAAACACAGGTTATATACATGGATTTCCCTTGATATGCATAGAAATAAGATTGATTACATCTGTGGAAAGAACTGCTGGAAAGGCTCAATATCAGCTGTGAAAACTAGGCCAGGTGCTGACTGTGGAACAGACCACCAACTACTCAAATGCAAGTTCAAGCTGAAGCTAAAGAAAATTAAATCAAATCCATAGGAACCAAAATATGACCCTGAGTCTATCCCACCTGAATTTCAAAACCTCTCAGAAACAGATTTGAGGCCTTAAACACTAATGAGCAAAGACCAGATGAGTTGTGGAAGGATATAAGGAATATCATCCAGAAAGAGCGCAAAAAAGGTCATTACAAAGACATAGGATGAAGAAAAGACCAAAATAAAGGTCAGAAAAGACTCTGAGTATTGAACCAGAGCACCAAGAAGCCAAAGCAAAGAAATCAAGATATTAAGGAGTTGAAGAAAAGATTTCAAATGGCTGTATAGGAAGACAAAGTGTTAGTTACAACGAACTTTGCAAAGAGCTGGAGTCAGAAGAACAAAAGGTCCAAACTCACTCAGCGTTTCTTAAACTGAAGGAACTGAAGAACAAAGCCAAACCTTGAATTGCAATACTTAAGGATGCTTTGGGCAGAATATTAAACGATCCAGGAAGTATTAAAAGAAGATGGAAAGGGTATACAGAGTCACTGTACCAAAAGGAATTGGCAGACACAGAAGAATTTCATGAAATATCATATGAGCAAGAGCCTGTGGTGATGAAGGAAGAAGTTCAAGCTGCTTTGAAGGAAATGGCAAAAAATAAGGTCCCAGGAATTGATGGTATACCAATTGACATATTTCAACTAACAGATGCTGCCCTGGATGTGCTCACCAAGTTGTGCCAAGAAATCTGGAGGACAACCACCACGTGGCCGAGTGACTGGAAGAGATCTATATTTGTTCCCATTCCAAAGAAGGGTGACCCAACAGAGTGTGGAAATTATCAAACAATAGCACTAATATCACCAGCAAGCAAGATTCTGCCAAAGATTATCCAAAAATGACTGTAACTGCATATCAACAGAGAACTGCCCGAAGCGCAGGCTGGGTTTAGAAGGGGTTGTGGTACTAGGGATATTGTAGCTAATGTTAGATGGATCTTGGCTCAAAGTAGGGAGCACCAGAGGAATGTCTATCTGTGTTTCATTGATTATGCCAAGGTGTTTGACTGTGTGGATCACAACAAATTGTGACTAACTCTGAAAAGAATGGAATCCTAGAACACTTGACTGTGCTAATGCAAAATCTATACGTGGACCAGGAGGCAGTCATCAGAACAGAGCAAAGAAACACTGCATAGTTCAAAATTGGCAAAGGTATACCCCAGGGATGTGTCCTATCGCCATACCTTTTCAATCAATAGGCAGAACAGCCTATCTGGGAGTCTGGGCTCTATGAGGAGAAGTGTGGCATTTGGATTGGAGGAAAATTCATCAACAACCTGCATTATGCAGATGACACAACTCTGTTTGCTGAAACTGAGGAGGACCTGAAGCGCTTGCTGCAGAAGGTCAAGGACTGCAGCCTTCAACATGAATTGAGGCCCATTATAAAGAAAACAAAGATTTTCACCACGGGGCCAATTGGAAGCATCATGATGGATGGTGAAGAGATTGAGATTGTTAACAGCTTTAGTTTGCTTGGCTCCACAGTCAACACTCTTGGCATCAGCACCCAGGAAATTAAAAGATTTGTTGCAATGGGAAATTCTGCTGTTAGAGACCTCTCCAAAGCACTGAAGAGCAACAATGTCAGTCTGGAAACTAAGGCATGCCTGATACAGTCTTTTAAATCACTTGCTATGCCTCAGAGAGCTGGACAATGTCTAGGGATGATAGAAGGATATTTGATGCCTTTCAGCTCTAGTGTTGGCTAAGAGTATTGAATGTACCATGGACTTCTAAGAGAATGAACAGGTTCATCCTAGAGAGTGTTAAACCAGGCTGCTTCTTGGAGTTAACGATTCTGAAGCTTTGTCAGACATACTTTGGACATGGTGTAAGGAGGGACCATTGCATGGAGACGGATGTAATGCTTGGGAGGCTGTAGGGACAACACAGGAGAGGCAGAACCTCTTTGAGATGGACTGATTCAGTGACTGGGGTAATGGGAGAAGGCATATCAGAGATAGTGAGATTGGTACAGGATAGAGCAGAGTATAGTACTATTGTACATAGGGTCACTATGAGTTGGAGCCAACTTGATGACACATAACAACCACCATCACAAATATATATATATATATAATTAAATGATCCAGAAAGTATTGAAAGAAGATGGAAGGAATATACTGAGTCATTGTATAGAAAGGAATTGGCAGATAGAGAAGAATT
>NW_006400014.1:437586-451197 GCF_000299155.1 Elephantulus edwardii
ACACACACACACACACACACACACACACACAAATGAATGACACCTGCCATATGAACTTAGACATTCACCTTGGATTATCCACCTTTACTCTATCTAGCCATAGGATGACTTTGATAACTAGCTTCTTATTGGACTGTTGCTTGGGAAACACAGGCTCAATTCCTAGGGAATACAAAAGTTTAATTGTGCAAATACTGAGTTAGACTATTATTGTGAAAATAGAAGGATGGCTGAGCAAGGTTGTATAAATGTTTGAAAGGTAAAGGGGAAAGTGGTAGGGGATGGAAAGGGGAGAAGGGGAGAAATTATTAGAATAACAGAGGTTAGTGGGCTGATGAGGTGAAGGAATAAGAAAGAGTCAATAGGAACTTGAAAAGAACAGCTGATAACAGACTTAGATTAATAGTAATTAATTCTACAAAACACAATGTATATGAATTATTGTATAAAATACAATGTACATTAATGGAAATACAATGTACATTGTATTTTATACAATAATTAAACATCAAAAGAACAAAGATTCTCACCTCTGGCCAGATTGGCAGCATCATGACAGACAGGGAAGAGATTGTTAACAGCTTTAGTTTGCTTGGCTCCATAATCAACACTCTTGGTACAAACAGCCAGGGAACCAAAAGACCAATTGCATTGGGAAAGTCTGCTGATAGGGACCTTTACAGACTACTGAAGAGCAACGATGTCGGTCAGGAGACTAAAGGGTCCCTGATCTGGGCCATGGTCCTTGCAACTATTGCTATGCATCAGAAATCTGGACAATGACTAGGAATGATAGAAGGAGAATTGAGGCCTCTGAGTTGTGGTGCTGGAGAAGAGTGTTGCATATACCGTGGACTGCAAGGAGAACAAACAGGTTCATCCTGGAGAGGGTGAAACCAGGCTGCTCCTTGGAGGAAAGGATTCTGAAACTCCATCTGACATACTTTGAGCATGTTGCAAGGAGGGACTAGTCGTTGTATTGGGACATCATGTTTGGGAGGGTGGAAAGACAGCACAAGAGAGACAAACCTTCAATGAGATGGACTGACTTAGTAACTGGGGCAATGGGGATAGGTGTGTCAGAGACAATGACGTTGGCTCAGGATAGAGTGGGATTCAGAGCTGTGGTACATAGGGTCACTGTAAGTCCCACTTGACTCGACAGCATATAACAACAAAAACAACATGAATGAAAGACAATAAAATTGAGTGTATAAAAAATGTATTTGACATGACTGTATGCAAACAAAAAAAGTTAAAAACATTAAATGGTGCCAATTATGGCGGTCCTTCCATATGATTCTCTGTGGATAGTTCATGTAATTTTATATAGTTAGGAAAATTACCACTCATCAAGTAGCACCCATCATCTAAGTCTGTGTATCTGTATCTAAAAATCAATAAAGTTTTGCACCTCCATGCTTTGCTATAACTTTGTTAGCCAGATTAGGGCAATGCAATAGTTAATGCAGGTGCTCTGAGAGCTGACCTGTGAATCACGTAGCTTATCAAAACTCCCTGTCTTTGAGTTGATTCTGACACAATGCAACCCTCCTCTGGATTTTTGAGGCCATAAATCTTTATGGGAGTAAAATATATATAAATATAATATGAATATAATAGACACACACACACACACCCCCCTCCCTTGGAGAGACTGATGGAGTCAAACCATTGACTTTTGGTTAGCAGCCCCACCATCATGCTACCAGGGCCCACCTAAAGCATTCTTAAATCACAAGTCCCAGAATGCAGCACATTTGTTTATGGAAACACCAGCCAGAAACATTTTTTTTCTACTCCAGTTCTATACCACCTTTACACCTGCTTCTTGGCAGGTCAGCATCGCCCACAGTGAGGACAGCAGTATATGCCCTGCTAGAACATGGCATTATTTATTGACTATCTACCTCGCTCACATCTGTGACATGTGGAAGCTCACCAGTGGTTTACAAGACCATCAGTTTTAAATAATACCATCCATCACAAAATGGAAAGGCATGATCAACACTCCCTCAACTGCAATGCATTATATGAGGGTCAGCAAGTGGGAGTCATGGTTAGCGATGCAATTGCTGGCCTCAGGTAGCAAATCCATCCTCACAGCTGTTCTGATCCATATGGGTTCAATGAACTGCAGAGAGTGCAGGCCTCTGCTCATTGGGAGTATCTGCTATAAGTCTCATGCAGCCCCCATCGTAAAACAACTGTAAGGTAAGCTGGCGACCATTTATCTAAACTTCATCTGGTGAACAACTGCTGACAAAGAAGAAAACATGCATATGAGGGAGCACACAGATGTGAGGAGGGAAAAGAAGGTGTGCTCATCAGGAAGAAACAAGGGTTTAAAATGCCAGCAAAAAAAAAAAAAATTATTTTGTCATTAAGCTAATGCCAGATGGAAAGCCACTAACTGGTGCTATTCTACCTGCTAAGCAAATTCCAGGCTGTCCCCAACAGCCCTGATGTTTGATTTCTTACAATGGATAAATAGCTCTTAAGATAATATTCCACTGATTTTAAGCTATAAAAATCAAATTCTCACAGTAAGATCTAGGGCCTAGAATTGTTGTTGTTGTTATGTGTCATCGTGTTGCTTGCGACTCATAGCGACCCTATGCACAACAGCCCTAAACCCTGCTCTATCCTGTGCCAATGGCACTGCCTCTGACATACCCATCCCGATCACCCCAGTCACTGAATCAATCCACCTCATAGAGGGTCTTCCCCTCCTGTGCTGTCCCTCCACCCTCCCAAGTATGATGTCCCTCTCCAAGGACCTGTCCCTCCTTACAGCATGTCCAAAATATGTCAGACGAAGCCCCAGAATCCTTGCCTCCAAGGACTAGCATGGATTAAGCCTCTCCAGGATGAATCTGTTTGTTTTCTTGGCAGTCCATGGTACACTCAATACTCTTCTCCAGCACCACAGCTCAAAGGCATCAATTCTCCTTCTACCCTCCCTAGTCATTGTCCAACTCTCTGATGCATAACAAGTGATAGCAAAGACCATGGCCTGTATCAGATGTCCCTTAGTCTCCAGAGACACATCGTTGCTCTTGAGTACTTTAGAGAGGTCCCTAACAGCAGACTTTCCCATCGCAATACGTTTTTTTATTTCCTGGCTACTGGTGCCCAGAGTGTTGACAGTGGAACCAAGCAAACTGAAGCTGTGGACAATCTCAATCTCTTCGCCATCCATCCTGATGCTGCCAATTGGTCCAGTGATGAGAATCTTTGTTTTCTTGACATTCAGCCTCAGTCCATACTGAAGGCTGCAGTCCTTGACCCTCTGCAGCAAGTGCATGAGATCCTCCTCAGTTTCAGCAAGCAGGGTTGTGTCATCTGTATAACGCAGATTGTTAATAGATCTTCCACCAATCCTGACACCATACTTCTCCTCATAGAGCCCAGCCTCTTGGATAATCTGCTTTGCATACAGGTTGAAAAGGTATGGAGATAGGACACATCCCTGGCATACACCCTTCCTAATTTTGAACCAGGCAGTATTACCCTGCTCTGCCTCTTGGTCCAAGAATAGGTTTCACATTAGCACAATTAAATGTTCTGGAATTCCCATTCTTCTCAGAGTCAGCCACAGTTTGTTATGATTCACACAGTCAAATGCCTTTGCATAGTTAATGAAGCACAGATATACATTCCTCTGGTCTTCCCTGTTTTCAACTAAGATCCATCTAACATCAGCTACAATATCCCTAGTACCACGACCCCTTCTAAAACCAGCCTGGACTTCAGGCAGTTCTCTGCTGATGTGCTGTTCCAGTCATCTTTGGATAATCTTCAGTAGAATCTTGCTTGCACGTGAAATCAATGATATTGTTCTATAGTTTCCACACTGTTGGGTCACTCTTCTTTGGAATGGGAACAAATATAGATCTCTTCCAATCAGTAGGCCAAGTGGTTGTTCTCCATATTTCTTGGCACAACTTGGTGAGCACATCCTGGGCAGCATCTTTTAGCTGAAATATGTCAATTGGTATACCATCTATTCCTGGGGCCTAGAATGAGACTTGAAAATAATATGAAGATTTTTTTCTTCTTGCTTGAGTCCCATTTTTACTTTGTCCAGACCAGGAAATTCCTCATTCCAATAATTTCCCATTGATATTTTAATATATCCCTATGTAAAAACATGAAATATGAAATTATTAATATGTAGATCTGGCAAATTCCCTTAACACTTCTAGTTTATGAAGTGGAGAATACAAAAATTGTAATACAGTATACTGCATATATATACTAGAAGACATTTTTTAGTGTCCAGAAATTTTTGGATGTCAAAACTTGAGGTAGGAGAAGTGTTTCTGGAGTTAGAGGCCAGGGATGGTGCTAAACATCCTACAATAAAATACATGCAACAACACCAAAGACAAAAAAAAAGGATTATCTGCACAAAAACTTGGCTATAACATCACGTGGCTATTGTGGAGATCAAAGTAGACACTAAGGAAAGATCTTATGAATAATAACAAACAACAAAATATCTTAATTTGTAGTTCATCTTTATTTCAAAATATATTTAGATTATCATTGATGGCTCACATAACATTGAGTTAAAGTCAAATTCACAGCCATGACATTGGAACCAAATCATAGATGACCCTCCAGCTGGTTTCTGAAAGGTGCAAATTGCATCGCAGGAGATTGTTTCTCTTTCTCCATTGGAGCCACTGGTGGATTTGAACTGTCAGAGAGGCAAGGCTTTTGGGTAGCAGAACAACTCCTCATGAACCAGAGTTCTTAAATAAATATGAAGGACAAATGATTACTGATGAAAGAATTGTAATGCAGTGGTGCTATAATCACGTTACTGAAAATTTGGAAGTTGATCTTGGTGAGCAAAATCACATTGCTGCTTCCATGTTCAATTAGAGCAATTCATTGGCTTTGGAGAGTAAGCAGATCATCTGGGAGACTGACGGTGCACTCTGGAGCTAAGTCCATGCTGCTGGAGTCATTTCACCCAGTTGCCCAAGGAGAGCATAAAATACAGTCTACTGTTGACTCCTGGGAGAGCTCTGATGTCATAATTCACACAGTTAAACTGTTAACCTAATGTCCATGCCTCTCTGCTGGTTTAAATGTTCGTTCTTCTTCTCAGGAGAAAGATAATAACCTATCTCCTCCCACATGATTCACAGACTTGGAAAACACACTGAGGAGACATCTAAGAGTCAGAATCAACAGCACTGAGTAAGGGAGTATACTGCCTCTCATGAAAAAGCTCACTGAAAAGAAAAAGCTCATTGTTATCATCTCAATTCCAACTCATAGTTACCCTACATTACAGGGTAGAACTTCCTCCTTTGGATTTCTAAGGCTGTGGTGGCCTAGTAGCAAGAAGCTGTGCGCAATCCCAAAGCAGCTGGAGGCCACCAGCTAGAGCAACTAGCTGGGAGAAGGATGAGCAATCTCCTCCTGTGAGCTTAACTGCCTCTGAAAACCTGCCAGAGAGTCAACTATGGGTCCGTTCCCACTAAGTACACAATAACAACTAATCAGTGCAGAAGCAAATCACCATGTTCTCTCATGGAACAGCTGGTGGTTCTGAAACACCAGCTTTTCAGTTCATAGCCCAGAGTTCTTATCCTCTGTATCACTCCAGCTTCTTCAAATGGATATAGTGTTTAGGGAAAATACTGAATATACAATGAACTTCTAGTAGAAACAATGGATCAGTCTTGCAAGTACAGGCAGAATGCTTCTTAGAAGGGTGGCAAGACTTGATCTCACATACTCTCAAAATGTTTTCAGAAGTAAGCAGTACCTGCTGAAAGATCTTATGCTTGGTAAAGAAAATTTGAAAAAAAAAAAAAAGAAGAAGGCTGTCAATGACATGGACTGAGACTGTGGCTGCAGCAGTAGCCTCAAACGCAGCAACAGCTGAGACATTGTTGGGTGGTGACAGAACGCTGCAGTTCAACCAAGGAGAGATTGGACAGTGGAAGGAAAGGAGGTAAAGCATTTCTCCCCTCCATCTCCATCTCTAAAAGAACCTTGGGGTTATAGTGCGTTAGGTTTGGACTGTTAACTGATTTGGTAGTTCAAATCCGTCAGCAATTCCTGCGCAGAAATATGAGGCAGGCTCTGCTTGAAAACATACACAGCTTTGGAAGCCTCATGGGACAGTGGGTTTGATAAAGGCGCTTTGTCTGTGGTGCTTTACCAGCAATTGGCTACATCACATTTTCGGCTTTCATGTCTGTCAAACAGGCCCTCTGTGTTTCCAGGATCCATTGCAAACCCTCAGGCCCTGAGTTGAGGTAACTCCACGTCCTGACTTTCTCCCTCACTCTGCTAGTAGGGGTGGCTTCTTGCTGTTGATATCCACAGAGTTGCCTTCCTATTCACTGTTGTCTTTTCAGATCTTCCAGTACCTGTATAACCCATTCCTTGCATTAAATGTTTCTGATTTAAAGAGTCAGATTATTTTTCTAGCTTTAACTCTTCAATGACAACTTTTAGGATGGAGGGTGGGGCACAGTTGCAGTGATATCTGGAGTTCACACAGCTACCCTGTTATGATCAGGACATTGGTGCAAAAGAATGCAGAGGCAGCTGATATCCATCGATACAGAAAATATTTGCTGAATACCTTTCATGTGTTGAAAATGGTTCTGGGTGTGGGGATTTGAGATGAACAAAAATCAGAACTTCCAATGAGTTCATTCTGGCTCAACCCCTTGTTGAAAATTTAATTTCCACTTCTGGTTTACTGAATCAGAATCTACATTTTAATATAAGAATCACCTAAGGATCTGTAAGAATCACTAGAGGATCCTATTAAATGATAGGTTCCAAATCAGGTTATATGGGGTTGAAATATAAGTTCTTAGCAGGAGGATAAACTGGGAAAAAATCAGCTCAAAGCCTTGACAAAAACAGGTACAACCTCTAACCTCCAAACAATAACAACATGTTGTTGTTGTTGTTAGGTGCTATTGCATCAACTACAGCATACAGTGACTCATGAACAACAGACCTGAACGTTGCCCTATGCCTTGCCATCCCTGCAGTTGTCACCATGCTCACGTTCACTGCTGTAGTGACCATGTCAATTCATCTCATTGGGGTCTGCTTCTTTTTAACTGACATTCAACTTTTCCCAACACGATGTCTTTGCCCAAGGACTGGCACCTCTTTGCCCCTAATAATATATCTAACTACAAAACTGTATTCATTATTGTTATGGAAAAAATAGTGAGTGGTTCTAAGTATGATACAGACCACTTAAGAATTCTTATAACTCGAACAAATGCAAAATACCCACCGGAAATTCTCCAACCAAAAATAAGAGTTGATCTGATGTTTAGCCTAACACTGTACCAGAGAGACAAATTATGCTTCTCAAGGTTTTGTCTTTTTCTAATATAATTAAAATTAAAGTTCCTTTTCCAAACCTTAAATAATAGTTTATCTAGCTACCTTCAGTTCCCAAAGAGAGATATTGTGGGAGTAATGCCTCTTACACGATTCTGCTCCAGTTTAGTTTGGTTCAGAGACAAGAAGACATAATGGGCCTCATATAAGAGATTTCCTGGATGACTAAGTGATCTTGTTAGCAAGCCTGTTACATCAGGAACATTTATGTGGAGAAAGAGAAGATCTAAAATCAGCATGATTGAAGACATGAAATGCATTCATTCTGGGAACTGTTTGGGAGATATGGTCAAATAAAAGTATGAGTTAAAAAATTGTTGTAACTCTAAATTGTTGATTTAACCAAGAAGATTCAGAATCAAATCCTAATCATACACATTTGCACAGCTCCCATTTAAATCAACAGGCCCTACATGTCCACCTCATGGCAATATATTTACATGTTTTTCCCATTTTGGATTTGGAGTCATTTTCCCCCATAACAATAAAATGGAAGTTCATAGGCTTGTCACTTTTTTCAGTTAAGGTTATTCCAATATATTTCCCTATGTCCATAGTGACTCCATTAAGACTTTACTGTTACTTTATGTTTAAAGACAGAAAGCAAGGCACTCAAAAACAGAATTGCCCCCGAATGACCTTATAAATCAGTGGCTGATTAAGGAATCTACATGATGCCACACTTTCTAAAAAGGCAAAAATTATTAAATTGCCATTGTGTTAAGAACAGCTTTGGATTTAATCTTCACTGAGATTCCTTAACGTAAAATAAAATTCTTAAGAAAATGAAGGAAAAAATATCTCTGCTGTAGTATTTTTTTAAAAAAATACAATTTCTTTAAACACAAATGGTTAATATCAGTAGCTGACTAGCAGTTGAGTAATTACATTAAATATATTCACCTCGGTGAAGACTGTAAACAAAGAGATAGTAAGTAATTTTTTTCACAAGTACCCTGCTGTGATACCAGCTGATCAGGTTTAATAGCAACCAGCAATTCTACTAATTTTGCAGAAAGATATGCTGGGGATAATTTCATCTTCTAAAGCGAGTGTAAATAATCTGTGCAGCAGCACGCTTACAACGACACCACGTAGCATAACCACCAGCGATCAACTTGAAAATGTAATTTTTAGGACTATACTATTTGCAAATTAAAGGATTAATGTTAACTTCAGTCAATAGAGAAAATAAACTTGATTAGCACAGTGCATTAATATCAAATCAGCTTTGCAGATAATAGGTTCCATGTGGTATCTCAAAGTGGCTGCCTGTCTCTCTCCTTTCTCAAGAGAACCCCAAAGGAAAACACTTTTCATCCTAATTGTATTATTTTAATATTCATCTTCTAAACAGAGCAGTGTTTTTGCATGAAGGTAAGAATTCAGGTTGCTTTTTAAACAAATCCCCAAGGAACCGGGAAATTAGAGAGCCTGGTTTGTGTTTTAATTGATAACAAAGAACATCAGAGGAAGCACGGACATCATGACATCATGATTTTCTTTTTTATCATTTTTATCATTACATACAACTATGTAAAGGGAGGAGCCCAGGCAGCAATTCAGCTAAGGAATACACAGATCCTGAAAAGTATTCTTACATAGCAGAAGTGCAGAGTAAACAAATAAAATTTTTTAAACAGTCCCTTAATTTTTAAAAGTTCGCTTCTTTGTACAGAAATTCAGTTCTATTATTTTGCTTACTAAAAAGCAAAAACGGGATGCCATGAACAGTCCAAACACGGTGTTAAGCTGCCATATGCAAACATTTTTCAGATGTAAGAAAAAACCAATATAGCATAATAAAAAATATCCAACCACGTCCTTCCATAGTTACTCTGTAATTTCATAACCATGGATATAATCTCTACTGATGATAATATACTTAATTATTAGAACATAACACACAAAAACAAGTGCAAAATTTATCAGGGAGTAATAATTCTAAATTCATCTGGCTTTTGAGATAACATGAAAATAAAATATAACAGAAATTTTGAGAAAGCTTATATTTCCATTCAGAGATAAATATAAGAAAATTTTCTTTCCTTTTTTTCCAAAAATAGACTTTTTTATTTAGCAAATGAGAGAAATAATTGTTAGTGCATCTTACTTAGCATATACAAAGAAGTAAATATTTGAAACACTTAGAGTGACATCATTCTTCAAACTCCTACCTCTGAAATTAGTCCTCAACAGTTTTGCAAGTCATAGAAATTCAAGTTATCACAAAGGATTATACTAAAAAAATGAAAAATATTTATAATCCCTGTAAATAAAACTCTAAGGGATAATTTAACTTTGAAAAAGGTACTAAATGCTCTCTGTCAGCAATTTAGGGCACATCCTAATACCAAACATCCATAGATATGTCTTATTTTCATTAGAGTTTTGATACCAGTAAAAGATTGATCCACAATTTTACATGAATTCACCAAGTTTATAATTTTTAAAGTTTTAAATGACAGAATTCTTTATAAATTATTTCTTGTATCATGATGAAATCCCAACTGGTAACTAAAAAACAAATCCTAAAAGGTAGTTTTAATAAGGGCTAAGAGAGGGGGAATCAGGGTTCTCCTCTTCTTCTGAAGCTCCATGTGACATATTTTGGGTATGTTGAAAGATGGGACCATTCTTTGGAAAAAGACATCATGCTTGAGAGTGTAGAGGGACAGCACAGGAGAGGGGAAGATTCTAAATGACAAGGATTGACTCAGTGACTGAGATAATGGTGCAGGTGTCAGATTCAATGAAGTTGCCTCAAGATAGAGCAGGTTTCAGGGCTGTTGTATAAAAGGTCACAATGAGTTGCAAGTGACTCAATGGCACGTTACAAGTGAGTAGGAGGTAGAGAATTTCTACTAAATATAACCTCAAGTACATTAGTCTATATATTTCATTGTAATAACATTGTGTACATAAGGTTTGATTTTTAAAGTAAGGTTTAGAAGATGACAATTAGACAATATGAGAAAAACAGAGCATGAGAAAGGATGGTATTCAAATAAGTTGTTCATAGGGTTGCTGTGAGTCATACTCAACACCACCTAACAATAATAGCAATCCTCCTTCTTGTTGTTATGCCATCATGTCAGAATTTACTCATATCTGACCCTCCAGCTGGTTCTCAGAGGTTGTAAATCACATGGGAGGAGTTTGCCTATTTTTTTCCACAGAGCACCTTATAGGTTCAAACCCTTTGTCCTTGGGTCTGCAGCTCAACTCCTTTCTCACTAACCACCACAGCTCCCTGCTTTCCTCCAGCTAGCCCCAAATGATGACAATTAGACACTTTCAACTTGCATTTAATTTAAAGAGACCATCATATAATACTTTAAAATAGAAAACAAAACCTTTTCATTAACTACTGAGGAATGAGGATATTTCCTATCAGCAAAACTTTTGCCTTCATAATAAATTTTATTCATAAAAGCTTGGGATAGATTTCTGCGCGTGTGTGTGTGAAATAAAGCACTATGGGAATTGCCTTTCTACCATGAACAACTAGAAATCCTGCCAAAACATATTTTAATATTTCAGGGGAAAGAGGATGGTGACCCTTGTGCAACAGAAAACAAATGAGGTATGACTGCCAAAGCGCACTTAGTTTTTAAGTCACACAATAGAAAAGGGAACCCAAACAAGGCCAAATTGTGTCACTGAGGTGAGAAGACAGAGATGAAGATTTGAGAACTCACAGGCTAAGGTATTAAAAATCTTTAGAGGGAATCTCCTTGAGCTGAATACTGCTCTATACATGAGGTCAGAGAAATAATCACTGGAAATCAATAGGCAAACAATTAATGGCTCTACTGGCTTAGTGGTAAGAAGCTATGCTGCAATTCCAATGTACAATATTAGAATTCACCAGCTACTCCAAGAGAAGGATGAGGAATCTTCTCCCATTCTATTAACTATCTCTGAAAACCCTCTGGAAGGTCAGCTATGGATCTGTTCTGACTCAATGGTATTCAACAACAACATATACAATTAGGGAGATCTGGTGGCCTAGTGGTAAGAAACTGCACTACCATCCCAAAAGCATAGTTCAAATCCACCAGTTGCTTCACTGAAAAATAAGTAATCTCCTATTGTCTAATTTACTGACTCTGAAAATCTGTTGGATGGTCAGCTATGAGTTGCATCTGATTCAATGGCACAGTACAACAACAACAACAACACAGAGTTGGGAATAGTTTGCTTTCCTTCCAAGCAGAATGGAAAAACCTTATAGCAATCAAGCAAATTATGTATAGTTCTTTGAAAAACTGTATTTTATTTATGAGGTAAAAATAATTCTTGAGTAAATGTTCCTTTGAGTCAGCCATAAAATAAAAACAAAAACAACTTAAAATTAAACCTCAAAAAGGATAATGACTACAATTTCATTTCCGATTGTAATAAAAAGCTACCCCCTTTCAAGTGTCTTTCAGTATTTTATAACGTAATTTTAAAATTACCTAATTGGTCACCAAAGCCACGCATTGCCAAATTCTTGTGTCAAGTTCTTTCAGTTGACCAGTTAAGTACCTGTCTTAAAACTTTCTTCGTGTGGCTTGGACTGCTCTCCTGCCAGGAGCACTAGACCACAGCCCCTCCACCTGGACGTCCTGGCCCCACTGCCTGGAGGACAACCCACGGCCATTCCTCTGAACTGCACCAGGGACAACAGTATAACAGATGAGGCCATTTCCTCCCCCCACCCCTTCTAGAGCTTAAGCTACCTTTAGCCCCAGGCACTCCTTGAGTCAAAAGATCAGAGAGAAGCTCGGGCAGGATAGCTATTCCAGTGACTTCCTGAGCCAAAGTTATCAGACCAAGAGCCTGCCAAGACCCCACACATGAAAAACTCTACCACAGCAATGACATGGAAGAAGGAGACTACCTCACACCCTACACAAACCCCAAGCAAGATGGCACCCCCAAAAAGTGACACAGTATCAATGGAGTTCCTAAAGCCAAAATATCAGGTGGAACTTTCTGACATAGACTTTTTTTTATTAATTTTAATAGACATTTACAGAGGTTTTGGATTTCCATTCATCCATTGCCACACTTTTCTCCCTGCCCACCCCTCCCCACCAGCTCGCTCCCCCCTCCAGAGAGAAAAAGAAAAAAAATTTCCTCATTAGTATACAATTCCCACATCCCTTCCCCCTCCCCACACCCCGAGTATACTTCTCTACATCGGGGTTGGGGTATGACAGAAAAAAATGGATCAACTATGTATATTGTATTGAAACAGATGAGGGAAAGAACAGATTAGAGGTGATATATGATTGAGTATTATGGTTAGCACAGGAATCTAGAATTAAGGTTGCATAGACAAAGACTTTTTTAAAAAGAAACAATGATTGAATATTTTCAATGGTTAAAAGACAAACTTAAAGAATTATAGGTCTCTGCAAGAAAAAAAAACAAAACAAAAAACACACAAAAAAATCCAAGACAATGCAGATATAACAAATGAGGCATTAGAGGCTCTGAGAAAACAAAAAAATGCAATCCAGGATATGAGGACCAGTGTTTCAGATGCTGTCAACATGTTGGAGGGACATATGAACAGAATTGAAGAGAATCAGTGAAACAGAAGATAGAATTGTCACCAGTGCTCTGCTGGAACAAAAAGCAGAATCAAATAGGAATGAAAAAGAAGAAAGCCTAAGAATAATGCGGGACACCATCAAGAGAAATAATATGCACATTATCAGAATCTCAGAACAGGAAGAAGCAGGTAAAGGCACTATAAGAATACAACTGTCAGCCAACCAGCAAAACTGTTCATCAAATATGAAAGAGAAATCAAGACATTCTTAAAAAGCAGAACCGAAGGGAGTTTGTAAAAATAAGACCAGCATTGCAGGAAACACTGAGAGAAGTCCTTCTTATAGAGATGCCAGGGAAAGTAGGATGGACCAAAGTAACCAGCAACAACATCAAAAAGAACTCAACAAAATGATAGAAATAAAACCTTGCCTTTCAATAATTACACTGAATGTGAATGGTTTAAATGTACCACTGAAGAGAGAAAGGGTAGCAGATCAGATTTAAAACCAATTAAAGCCACTAATAGGTTTTCTACAATAGACACACCTGGAAAGTGGTGTAAAAAAATATATATATATATGCAGATAGATAGATAGATAGATAGATAGATAGATAGATAGATATACATATATATACCAAAACATTTGCCTTGTTAAAGGA
>NW_006400014.1:451297-453307 GCF_000299155.1 Elephantulus edwardii
GATATATATATCTACACACACACACACATATATATATACATACATACATACATACCAAGCAAATGGCAACCAGAAAAAAAAAAGCAGGAGTCGCGATATGAATCCCGGATAAAACAGATTTCAATGCTAAAAGCATCACAAAGTACAAAAAGGTCATTATATAATGCTTAAAAGATCAATAGAACAAGAGGGCATAACTATAATAAATATCTATCCAACAAATGATAGAGCTGTAAAATATACAAAGCAAACATAAACAGAAAAGAAAAATAGAAAACACCACTATAGTAGTAGTAGACTTCAATCTACCACTCTCAAGAAAAGAAACTCAACAAACTACCAGACAGAAACTCAACAAAGATTCTGAAGAATTAAACCACACCATAAACCAGCTTGATCTGATAGGTATATACAGGCTAATGCATCCCAAGAAAGCTCACTGTATTTTCTTCAATATGCATAGAACATTCTTCAGAATAGGCCACATTTTAGGTCACAAGGCAAGCATCAATAAGTTAAAAAACATAGAAATAATACAAAGCATCTTATCAGAGCACAATGCCACAAAATTAGAAATTAATAACAAAAGGGTAAAGGAGAAAAAAAAATCATACACTTGAAAGCTGAGCACCACCTTGCTTGAACATAAGTTGGTACTAGAAAAAATAAAAAATGAAGTTAAAAAAGTTTTTTTAAACAAATGACAATGGAAACACAACTTACTAAAACCTGTGGGAAATAGCCAGAGCAGTATTTAGAAGTCAATTTATGGCAATAAACAAACACATCAAAAGGGAAGAAAAAATTATAATTGACTCTCTAACTCGTCATCTCCAATAAACTGAAAAGAACAGTAAGAAAATCTGACACCCTCCCCAAACCCTGAAATTATAAAAATTAGGACAGAAATAAATGAAATAGAAAACAGAAAAACAATTGAAACTATCAACAAAACCAGGAGTTGGTTCTTCGAAAGGTCAATAAAATCAACAAACTACTAGCAAAACTAACAAAGGGGAGGAAAAGAAAGAGATTAAAGGGGCAATGTCACAACAGAACCAACTAAAATAAAAAGGAATAACAATGGAATATTAGGAAAAACTACTCAAACAATTTTGAAAACCTAGAGGGAATGGCCAAATACTTAGAAACTCACATTTTACCTAAACTGACACATACAGAAATAGAACACCTGAACAGACTCATCACAAAAGAAGAAGTTAAACAGGTAACAAAACAACTTTGAGATCCAAGATGGCGGCAGAGGCAGAGACAGCATGGTGAGCTGGGGGAGCAGTGAACCACTTAAAGCAGGGCCATTATGGCCTTCCACAGACTTCGGCTTATTGATAATTGAACACTTAAACAGTTGATAACTGGCCCTCAGTGAAGATCAAGGCTCAACAACAGGAATTCAAGGATTCACAAGGAGAAATGGGTGAGTCTCGTGGCTCCCAATGCCCCCCTGCAGAGCCTGCGTCATGTGGCACAGCCGCTGCAGCTCCATGAGGCTTCCACAGCCAGAATAAATGGATTCCCTCACCCAGGAAGGATGCTGGGCACCGGGCCTCCTCAAGACTGGTACAGCGAAGCCACCACACTGCTGCAAGGTGGACTTGGTCTGGAGAGAATTCTTGGAGCCAGGATGGCAGCTGTGGGGGAAGTGGGTGACCTCCAGCCACACACACAAGAGGGGCAGCGCAACCCGCTGAGCACCCATGTGGCAGGGTGGGGGGGTGACCCCCCAACGACCGCTCACGCTGGGGGGGCCACGCGCCTCCCACAGGCCTCCCACCCTGGGGGGGCATGCACCCCGCTGGCCACCTGTGTAGGAGGTGGGGGATGGGATGTATGCCCGCCATCTGCAGGTTTGGGTTTCTTTGGACAGGCCAAAGAAGACGATTACCTATGTATTAGACAGGCCAAAGAAGACGATTACCTATGCAATTGATTGCTGAAAGTCACTGTGAGTCTGATGACCTTAACAGTGGCAGCATGCACAAGAGGACC
>NW_006400014.1:454137-455357 GCF_000299155.1 Elephantulus edwardii
TTTGCAATCCAGAGGGGAGCAAATGACAGGAAAATATCTTCTAACAGAGCAAGAAGGCAAGCAGCTTTAACCCAAGACCACCAGTAAGGTGATAAAGCGTCCTCCCTTCCCCCCTTTACATCTACGCCCCTGTTCATCATGAAGAAGCCAGAGAGTCAACATCCAATTCCCAAATCAACAAGACAGTTGGTTTAATTACTATTGGAAAATGCTTGTCATTCCTCTGTAGCATCTGGTCCCCACTGGACCCTCATCATTTCCTTCACCTGCTCCCCCCACCAACCAAACTGTGCAGCTCTGCAACTGCATCCTGGCCCATCCTTACCCTTCTGCCCCAAGCCTCACCTCCTTGTACCCCCAATATGTTTTTCCCAATTAAAAAAAAAAGAGGAAAAAACCAAACAACTTACAACAACAACAAAAAAGCTCTGGTCCAGATGGTTTTACAAGTAAATTTTATCAAAGATTCAGAGAAGAGCTGTCACCAATTCTATAAAAAGTATTTCAGAAAATAGAAAAAGATGGGATTCTCCCAGACTCATTCTATGAAGCAAACCTATCCTTGATACCAAAGTCATGTAAAGATACTACCAAAATAGGAAACTATAGACCAATATCTTCTATGAACATAGATGCAAAAATCCTGAACAAAATCCTGGCCAATAGAAACGAAGAATACGTAAAAAAAAATAATAATAATTCACCCTGACCAAGTGAAATTCATAGTGGTATGCATGGATGGTTCGACATAAAAAAAAATCTGTGTAATTCATCACACTGCAAAGAACAAGAACCACATGATCCTATTAAGTGATGCAGAAAAGGCCTTTGACAAAATCTAACACCCTTTCCTGATTTAAACATCCAACAAAATAGGAATAGAGAGAAATTTCCTCAACACAGTAAAGAGTATATATGTAATCCCAAGAGCCAACATCATACTCAATGGAGAGAGATTAAAGGCATTCCCTTTGAGAACAAGAACTAGGCAAGGATTCCCACTATCACCTCTCCTAGTCAGCACTGTATTAGAAGTATTAGAATAGCAATAAGACAAGAAAAGGAAATAAGAAGTATTCAAATTGGCAAAGAGGTAAAATTATCTTTCTATGCAGATTAAATGTCTGTGTTTCATTGACTATGCAAAGGCATTTGACTATGTAGATCATAACAAACTGTGGCTGACTCTGAGAAGAATGGGAATCCCAGAACACTTGATC
>NW_006400014.1:456202-467590 GCF_000299155.1 Elephantulus edwardii
GATAATTGGGATGGGAGTGTCAGAGACAGTGCGATTGGCACAGGACAGAGTGGAGTTTAGGGCTGTTGTACATAGGGTCGCTATGAGTTGCAAGCGACTCGACGGCACATAACAACAACAACAACAACATGCAGATTATACTCTTAGAAAACCCTAAAGACTCAGCAAGAAAACTACTGGACATAGTCAACCAATTTAGCCAAGTGGTAGGCTACAAGGTCAACATACAAAAATCAATTGGATTTCTTGATAGTGACAAAGAGAATACAGAAATGGAGATAAGAAAAACAATATCTATCACAATAGCTAACCACAAGATTAAATTCTTGGGAGTAAATCTAACTAGAAACACGACAGACCTATTCAAAGAAAATTACAAAACATTATCACAAGAAACAAAAACAGACTTTCAGAAATGGAAGAATATACCATGCTCATGGATAGGAAGATTCAACGTTGTGAAAATAACAGTTCTACAAAAAGCAATCTACAAGTTCAATGCAATCTCAATATAAATATCAATTCCATTCTTCAATGAGATGGAAAAAGCAATTTCCAATTTCATCTGGAATGGAGAGAAGTCCAAATAAGCAAAGCACTCCTGAAAAAAAGAAATAAAGTAGGAGGCATTTCACTCTGTGATGTCAAATCCTACTACACAGCCATGGTAGTCAAGACAACATGGTACTTGTAGAGTGACAGACACATGGATCCATGGAATAGAATTGAGATCCCAGAAATCAACTCATCTACCTATGGCCAACAGATTTATTATAAAGAGGTGGAATCAGTTAAGTGGGGAAATTACAGCCTCTTTAACAAATGTTGGCAAAATTAGAAAACTATCTGCAGAAAACTCAAGCAAGACCCACACCTGTAACCATACACAAAAACCAACTCAAAGTGGATCAAGGACCTAGGACTAAAACCAAGAACTAAAAACGTCATCAGAGAAAAAGCTTGGAAGAACTCTAGAAGCCCTAATCCACAACATGAACAGTCTTCCAAATATCCTAAAAACCCTACAACCAAGATAGAACAAAATAGATGAATGAGATCATCTAAGAATCAAATCCCTATGCACATCAAAAAACTTCTCCAACAGTATAAAAAGGAAAGCCACAAACTGGGGAAAAAATATTTGGTAATGGCATGTCTGATAAGGGCCTTATATCTAGAATTTATCAAATACTTGAGGACCTCAACAAGATAAAGGTAAACAATCCACTCGCAAATCAGGAACAGGATATGAATAGACACCTCACATAAGAAGACATTCAGATGGCAAACAATCACAAGAATACATGTTCAAAATCCCTAGCTCTAAGAGAGATGCAAATCAAAACTATGAGATATCACTAATAATAACAAAGTTTAACACAGCAGCAAACAATAAATACTGATGAGGTTGTGAAGAAATTGGAACTCTTATTCACTGTTAGTGGGAATATAAAATGGTGCAACCACTATGGAAGGCAGTCTGGTGATTTCTCAAAAAGTTGAAATAGAAATATCATTTGACCCAGCAATTCCACTACTGGAAATATGTCTTACAGAAACTAGAACTTCCACCCAAACAGATAATATGCACACCCATGTTTGTTGCTAGGTTGTTCACAATAGCAAAAAGGTGGAAGCCAGTGCTCATCAACCAATGAATGGATAGAGGGAGAAGCTGTGGTGTATTCACACAGTGGAATACCACGCAGCACTGAAAAGCAAGGAACTCAGGAAGTACTATTCAAAATGGGTGACTCTAGAAGACATTATGCAAAGTGAAATATCTCAGTTACAAAAGGACAAATACAGTACAATGCCACTATTATAAAATAGGACTGACACATGGTTGGAAGGAAACTAAGAAAGAGGGGGTAAATAATGAACACTGCATTGGAACAGATGAGGCAAAGAATTGTTTGAAAGGAATGTATGATTAGGCATTATTATCCAAAAACAGCTGATGTATCCAATACATCAACAGAGAACTGCCAGATGTGTAGGCTTGGTTCAGAAAAGACCAAGGTACTAAAGGTATTATAGCTAAGGTCAAATGGATCTTGACTGAAAGCAGAGAGTACCAGAGGAATATCTCTCTGTGTTTCATTGACTATGCAAAAGCATGTCTTTCATTTGATTGTATGTATCACAACTGTGGCTGACTCTGAGAAGAATGGAAATCCCAGAAGACTGGACCATGCTTATGCGAAATATGTACTTGGACCAGGAGACAGTGGTCCCAACAGAGTAAGGAGATACTATATGGTTCAAAGTCAGGAAGGGTATACACCAGGGATGTATCCTGTCTCCATACATTTTCAATCCATCTGAGAGGCTGGGCTGTATGAGGAGGAATGTGCCATCAGGATTGGAGGAAGATTCATCAACAACCTGTGTTATGAAGATGACACAACCCTGCTTGCTGAACCTGAGGAGGACCTGAAGCGCTTGCTGCAAAAGGTCAAGGAATATAGCCTTCAATATGAATTGAAGCTCAACATCAATATAACAAAGATTCTCACCTCTGGGCCAATTGGCAGCATCAGTTTGGATGGTGAAGAGATTGAGATTGTTAACAGCTTTAGTTTGCTTGGCTCCACAATCAACATTCTTGGTACCAGCAGCCAGGAAAACAAAAGACAGATTGCATTAGGAAAGCCAGCTGTCAGGGACCTCTACAGAGTACTGAAGAGCAACAATATCAGTCTGGAGACTAAGATGCACCTGATCCAGGCCATAAACGTCACAGTTCTTTGCTATGTGTTAGAAAGCTGGACAATGACTAGGAATGATAGAAATAGAATTGATGCCTTGGAGCTGCGGTGCTGGAGAAGAGAATCGAATATAACATGGACTGCCAGGAGAACAAACATGTTCATGCTGGAGAGGATGAAACCAGGTTGCTCCTTGGAGGCAATGATTCTGAAGCTTTGTCTGACATACTTTGGGCATGTTTCAAGGAGGTTCCAGTCCTTGGAGAGGGACATCATGCTTGGAAGAGTGAAGGTACAGAGAAAGAGAGGAAGACCATTGATGAGATAGATGAGGTAATGAGGGTGGATGTGTTAGAAACAGTAAAACAGGCACAGGATAGAGCAGGTTTCAGGGCTATTGTACATAGGGTTGCTATGAGTCACAAGCAACTCAATAGCACATAACAACAACATAGCTGATAAAAAGGAAGTCTCTTCAGGAGTGTGACTTGCAAAATTTGGGAGCTTCTGCCCTGATCCTACATCTGGCTATCTGGTTCATGCTCTCCATACTTGAACCAGTGACCTGCTGTGCTTGCTAACTTTGGATTTATCAGTCTCCAAAGCCAATAACCATAAGAATAGATTTGAAGCACTGAACACTGACTGAAGACCAGCTAAGTAGATGTCAGAAGAGACTCTAAAAATTGCACTAGAGTGTCAAGAAGCCAAAACAAAGGGAAAACATGCTGAGTAAAAGAGCTGAACAGAAGATTTCAAAGGGCAGTTCAAGAATGGAATGTGCAGAGAGCAGGAATTGAAAAGTAAAAAGGAAAGAACTTGCTCTGTGTTTCTCAAGATGAGAGAACCGAAAAACAAAGTTGAGCTTTGAGTCACAATATTGAAAGATGCTATGAGCAATATATTGAATGACCCAAAAAACATCAAAAAAAGATGGAGGAATACATAGAATCACTGTTCCAAAAAGAACTGGCTGACATTGGAAAATTTCATGATGTACATATGAGGAGGAGCCAATGGTAATGAAGGAGGAATTGGAAACTGCATTGATAGCACTGGTAGGGGGGGGAAAAAGAGGCCCCAGAAATCAAAGGAATACCAACTGACTTGTTACAATTAACAGATGCAGCCTTGGTTGTGCTCACCATTCTATGCCAGGAAATTTAGAGGACAGTTGTCTGGCCAATGGATTGAAAAATATCTGTATTTGTTTCCATTCCTAAGAATGGCGATACAATAGAGTTTGTAAGCTATTGAATAATATCATTAATGTCATATACAAGCAAAATAATGCTGAAAATAATGGAAAAAACGGCTAGAACAGTACATAGAATGGGAAGTACCAGAAGTTTAAGCAGGATTTAGAAGAAGTTGTGGCACCAGGAATATCATTGTTGATGTCAGATGGATCCTGGTTGAAAGTAGAGAATATCAGGCAAATGTGTATTTATGCTTTATGGATTATGCAAAGGAATTTCACTATGTGGGTCATAACAAATTGTGGTTAACATTGAGAAGAATGGGAATCCCAGGGCATTTCATTGTATTCATGTGAAACCTATACTCAGACCAGGAAGTTGTTGTTCAAACAGAGCTTTGGAGGCAAAAAGGATGAAGCATTGCCTCACTTACTTCAGGCATGTTGCTAAGAGGGTCTATTCCTTGGAGAGGGACATGATGTTTGGAAAGTTAGGGGGTCAGTGAAGGAGAAGAAGATCCTTGACCAAGTAGATTGATACAGTGACTGCCAAAATAGGATCTAATGTGTCAGGAAGTATGAGAATGGCATAGGATAAGACAGGATTCAGATATGCTGTTCAAAGGGTTGTTATGGGAGGGCAAATAAAAAAAAAACAATAACAAAGTCAATCATTCGTGACCCTGCTTTCTGACAAGGACATTTGAATTCATCTTTTGGACTTATTCACCTGTCCAGATGCCTCTCTCTTAAGATCTGACCTATAGACCTGGCTTTTGCCAACCTCTACAAGCACATCAGTAATTTCCTTAAAGTAAATCTCTCTCTCTCTCTCTCTCTCTTCTCTCCTCTCTTGCCCTTTCTTTCAGCTCCATTGCTTTTGCTTTTCAAGAAAACTTAACCCAAGACAATTCTCAAAGTATATCAGAGATAAGTATCATCACATTTGTTTCTAAGCAGCACTCTAGTTTCACTTTTTCTAAGACAGATTTGTTCATTCTTTTTGGCAGTCCATGGTTCAGTCATTATTGATCCCTAATGCCACAATGCCTCTTCTGTCTCCTTTATTCATTGCTCAACTTTCACATGCCTATGAGTGAAACTTTTAGATATGAAAAAATACCAAAATGAAAATTAACAGCAGAGTAAACCCTGTAGAATAAACATCAAGAAAACATAGCAGTAGGAACATGTCTTAAGTGAGGCAGAGAGTGGATAACCTGTGGGACAGTAGCAGCAACTTAATACCTGAATAATTAGAATGTCCAGAAGGAGAGGATGGAGAATATGCGGAAACAATACCCAAAATAAATGAACATGTGAGCATACTTAGCACTCAGATCTTGGTTTCTAATATTAGTCATAAAAGGAATCAGGATTCATCATAGAAATTATTGAATCTAGACTTAAGGTAGGAGCTACATAAAATGAGCCTGGAGCATCTTGTGGAATTGAGAAGCAAGAAGCTGCTAAATAAAAACCCAACAAAAGAAATAAAAAAGCAGAACAACCTCCAGTGAAGAGGAGTATATCAAATAGATAAAAGAGCATCTAATTAGCAATTCTAGGACAATTTTCATTACTAGATTATATACTCAAAATATTAAATAAATGTCCATGAGCCCATACTGCTACAAATGAAATATTGGGATACATGAATGTATGGAGAATAAGAGAGAAATCTTTCCTTTCGAAGAATTTATATATTCTGCTCCCAAGAAAATGGAGCAATGAAAGAAATCAGTAGCTAAAGGACAAGTATTACATGATGTAATTTACATGAAAGATCTACAATAAACAAATGTGGTTCATTACACTGAGTCTATCAGTATCTTCCAGGAGTGCAATGGTGCTGGACTGTGGAGCCAAGCAAACTAAAACTGTTAACTTTCTCAATCTCTTCACCATCTATACTGATGCCGCCAATTGGCCCAGTGGTGAGAATCGTTGTTTTCTTGATGTTGAGCTTCAATCCATATTGAAGGTTGCAGTCCTTGACCTTCTGCAGCAAGTACTTCAGGTCCTCCTCAGTTTCAGCAAACAGGGATTCAAGCCACGAGTGGCAATACTTAAGGTAGAATGTTAAATGATTCAAGGAACAGAAAAAGAAGATAGAAGGAGTATACAGAGTCACTGTACCAGAAGGAATTGGCTGAGACAGAAGAATTTCATGAAATAACATATGAGCAAGAACCTGTGGTGATGAAGGGGGAAGTTCAAGTTGCTCTGAAAGAATTGGCAAAAAACAAGGCTCCAGGAGTTGATGGCATACCAACTGACATATTTCAACAAACAGATGCTGCCCTGGATGTGCTCTCTAAATTGTGTGAAGAAATATGGAGGACAGCCAGCTGGCCAACTGGCTGGAAGAGATCAATATTTGTTTCCATTCCAAAGAAAGGTGACCCAACAAAGTGCAGAAATTATCAAACAATATAATTAACATCACATGCAAGCAAGATTCTGCTGAAATTATCCAAAAATGACTGGAGCAACACGTCAACAGAGAAGTACCAGGTGTGCAGATTGGGTTTAGAAGAGGTTATGGTACTAGGGATATTATAGCTAATGTCAGATAGATCTTGGCAGAAAGCAGAGAGTACCAGAGGAATGTCTATCTGTGCTTCATTGACTTTACAAAGGCTTTTTTGTTTATAAAAATGTTTAATAGTATAATGCCTTCTTGAATCACCATATTTAAATTCCATGCTACAATGACTTTTTTTACTTTATTTCTTTCAGGTCAAACTGGTGCAGGAAACAACTGGGTACAAAGGCTTTTGACTGTGTGGATCAGAACAAGCGGTGGCTGACTCAGAAAAGAATGGGAATCCCAGAACACTCGATTGTGCTTATGTGAAACGTATACTTGGACCAAGAGGCAGTCGTCAGAACACAGCAAGGAGACACTTCATGGTTCAAAATTGGGAAGGGAGTCCACCAGGGATGTATTCTGTCTCCATACCTTTGGTAGATAACATTTTTATTACCTAAAATACCAAAAACCTGAAGTTTTGATGTCATAGAATGAATGATGACAGCCAGTTCTCAGTCAACCAGTCAACGCAAAGGTGCCAGCTGCTATTTAAGTTTGTGGGAAATAAGACTATTAATGATATGCAATTTTATCTCTTAAAATATTACAACCTGTGGTGTTAGAAACCTTGAAAATTTATTTTTCTATCTATTGTATTAACCCTCACTGTGGGCATGATATACATCTACCTTAATTGTGGACACATAGTCTTGCAAATCATCAACAGCTGTGGAACTGATATGTTGTTGTTGTTGTTATGTGCTGTCAAGTTGCCTATGACTCATAGTGATCTTATGCTCTGAACCCTGCTCCATCCTGAGCCAACCTATTGTCTCTGACACATCTACTTCAATCCATCTCATTGAGGGTCTTCTTTTCTTCTGCTGTCCCTCCACTCTCCCAAGCATGATGTCCCCCTCTAAGAACTGGACCCTTGCAACATGACCAAAGTATGTCAGATGGAGCTTCAGAATCCTTGTCTCCAAGGAGCTCTCTGGTTTCACCCTCTCCAGGATGAACCTGTTTGTTTTCCTAACAGTCCACAGTATGTTCAAGACTCTTCTCTAGCACCACAACTCAAAGGCATCAATTCTCCTTCTATCATCCCTAGTCATTGTCCAGCTTTCTGATGCATAGTACATAATTGCAAAGACCAATGCCTGGATAAGGCACATCTTAGTCTCTAGACCGACATCATTGCTCTTCAGTACTCTGGAGATGTCCCTGACAGCAGACTTTCCTAATGCAATTCGCCTTTTGATTTCCTGGCTGCTTGTACCAAGAGCATTGATCGTGGAGCCAAGCAAAAGAAAGCTGTTAATCTCCATCTCTTCACCCTCTATCATGACGCTGGCAATTTGCCCAGTGGTGAGAATCTTTGTTTTTGGGTTGTTTTGTGTGTGGATTGGGGTTTTGGGGGTTTTTGTGGGTTTTTGTTTTGTTGTTTTTTTGTTTTGTTTTTTGTGGTTTTTTTTGTTTTGTTTTTTATGTTGAGCTTCAATCCATATTGAAGCTTGCAGTTCTCGACTTTCTGCAGTAAGTGCTTCAGGTCCTCCTCAATTTCAGCAAGCAAGGTTGTATCATCTGCATAATGCATGTTGTTGAGTTTTCCTCTAATCCTGATGCCATATTTCTCCTCATAGAGCCAGCCTCCTGGATGATTTGTTCCACGTATAAATGGAAAAGCTATGGAGATAGGATAAATCCCTGACATACACCCTTCCCAATTTTAAGCTATTCAATGTCTCCTTGTTCTGTTCTGATGACTGTCTCCTGGATCAAATATAGGTTTTGCATAAGCACAATTAAGTGTTCTGGGATTCCCTTATAAGAGAGCACTTTCCACATTGTGGGAGCCTGTAAGAGATGGTGAAATGGCTATGTCAGACAGTGAAGAGACTGTGGCACTGCTGTGAAGAAACTGTAGCAAGGTGTAACCAGGGAATCCTTGGAGATAGAGTCACAATTAAGGGTTTTGCTTGCTGGATGATGCAAGGATATCTGACTTGTAACTGCTCTGAGAAAACGTTTGCTGGATGACTGAGGAAGCCAGAGGCTTCTTGCATCTGTGCTACTGAACTGGACCTGAATTTTCACCAACTGAAGAATTGTGCCTTGTTAATCTGGCTGGTAAATCTGGGCCTGCATTGTGTGATATTTTTTGCCTTTCCCCACTCCCCAACCTATTTCCCTAATAAACCCAACAACTGTTAGTAAAATCTGTGAGTCAAGCTGCAACAAACATCGGACCCAATGATTCATAAGATTAGATGCAGGAGCATGTAGGGTGGCATGTATAATCATGTAGCTCTTTGTATGATGTTATGGAAATTATTGACAGGGACAGTTCCCCTTATAAAGCAAGTAAAAGTCAGACTCAGCCATCCTCATATTGCATCTGCTCCTTTTACACAACCTAAAACTATCATATTTAACATCTACATGGTACATATTTTATTTTATTTTATTTTATTATTGAAGTTATCTATTAAGTTAGTTACTTCTTTTTTTTTTTTTTTAAGTTAGTTACTTCTTTTTTAACAACTCCATCATGAGAATTTCATATTATCTGCATTTCTTAAAGAGGAAAAGGTATACCAGAGCTGGTGGTATAACCCAGATCTTTTTGTCCAAAATTAGGAAATTATCAGCAACATCATGGCCTTAAAATGACTTGGAAATAATTTAAAAGATCAAGAATAAAATCACTCTGGAGAAATGAATGGATTAAGAAATTGTGGTAAATTCACATGATTATGCAGCACTCAGGAACAATGATTCTGAAAAACACTTTATAACATGGGAGAGATTAGAAAACATTAAGCTGAATTAACTAACTCAGTCTTATAAGGATAAATGAAGTATAAAAAATTGTTGTTGTCGATTGCCTTAGAGTCGAGCACAAGTCATAGTGATACTATGTACAAAAGACCTAAAGCCTTTCTATAACTATCGACATTTATTAAAGTTCATAGAGTTTCCAGAGGCATGTTGTTTGGGAAGTGGATGCCACTCCTGCTTCCAAAAAACGATTATTGTAACAATAGGATAACTAGGAAGATGTGCATAAAGGTCCAAAGGGGGAAGAAGAGTGGGCAGGGAGGCTGAAGGGGAGAGGGGGAACCACAGAGTTGCAAAGAGCTTGGTGGGTGGAAAGAGGGGTGAAAGAATTAAGAAAGATACATTGTGGAGCTTAAAAGATGGGATGATAGGAGGCATAAATCAATGATGATGAATTTTATAAAACATACAGAAAAGATTTTATGAAACAAAATGTGAATGAAGGAATGTGTGAAACACAATGTAAATGAATGAAACACAATGAATATGAATTTTGTATGCAAACCAATAAAATTTTAAAGTGTGTGTGTGTGTGTGTGTGTGTGTGTGTGTGTGTGTGTAAAAATTACTTTCGAAATGAGGTGAAGGTAGTGGTATATGGGAGCTTGCTCTTACCAGTTCACAAAAGTCAACTGTACTCATCTCTCACCAGTTTAGGTCAAGTTAGTAGCTTCATGGGAGGGTATATATGGAAATTGGCAAATAGTACAAATCAGAGCTTTCTACCTTCATCCTCCTACAGTCGCTCCCAAAACATTCTCCTTACACACACACACACACACACACACACACACACACACGTGCAATTTCCTACTACACCTCTGGATAGAGCGTAACATGCAAGTTTCCTACTACACCTCTGGATAGAGCGTAAAGGGATTTAGTGGTCCCTGGATAGAGGGTAAACAACTCATTCTAGTGCAGTCACTAGCTAAGTCAACTTAGATAAGTCACCACTATACAAAGGAACACAATTTCAACTATTACGATTTCAACAGAAATTAAAGTTCAAAATGTGGAAGCAAAGAACTCCGAACTCCTGCCTTGTTATCATATCCTTGAATTTCAGAGTTTCCCAGTCTCTCTCCAAGTCTTGATTTTCTTATCTATAATCGAGGATGATAGCAGAGCTTACTTAAAATGGTTTTGCTTATTGGGTTATGTGTATAGATATTTACTGAATTAGAAGTAAAAGCAAAAAATAAGCATTCACTTTAAAATAATAAATTCAAGCATACTAACACAAATAACATTATTATGAAAAGAACTCTTTCTCAAAAATATAGTCTTAATTGAAATTATTATTATTGAATTTATTTGAACTATATTTCTCAAAAATATAGTTTTTAATTGAAATACAGAGAAAATTTAGTGTGAAGAATACGTCTTTGTTGATGTGGAATTTTTAAACTTATTGTTTTACATTTGAGCGCATTCTTTAATGTTGGGCTTAAGAGAAGGCAGTTAGATTCTCCTATTTGTTTTTGCATTCAATCTGCTACACATGCCATCAAACTTCACTCTACACTCAGGAGTGGAGAAGTGAAATAATGTCTTAGTATTATTATAAAAACCAGTTTTACCTCATGGGGCTATGTAAGACTTTCAGGGAATTCCAGAGACACATGACCTAGGACATACTTTGAAAACTACAGTAGTATGTAGTAACATGTAGCATCAGTGATGGTTGTAACTTCTTGCTTGAGTGTGCTCTGACTCCAGGCAATCCAATATGTTACAGAGCAGAACTGCTCCATAAAATGTTCCTGGCTGTAATCTCAACTTCTGGGGGCCTATTACGTAGGCAGTTTAACTCCTAACCCAAAATCTTTAGTGTTTATATCTACCACAGGCCCCATGAAAAAGATTAGCAATTGCCTCCCATGCAATGAACAGCCTCAAAAATCTGCTGGAGGGTCAGCTGTAAGTGGTACCAATAGCAATGAGTCAGTGTGTCATCTTTTTTTTTTTTCATTTTTTTTTTTACAGAGGTTTTGGATTTCCATTCATTCATTGCCGCAATTTTCTCCCTGCCCACCCCTCCCCACCAGCTCGCTTCCCCCTCCGAAGAAAGAAAAAAAGAAAAGAAAATTCCTTCATTA
>NW_006400014.1:467690-471446 GCF_000299155.1 Elephantulus edwardii
ATTCCTGTGCTAACCATAATACTCAATCATATATAACTTCTAATCTGTTCTTTCCCTCATCTGTTTCAATAGAATATACATAATTTATCCAGTTTTTTCTGTCATACCCCCACCCTGATGTCAGACCCATTCTACAACAGTGGCACCATGCAGTATTTGTCCCTTTGTGACTGAGATATTTAACTCAGCTTAATGTCCTCCAGGGTCACCCACTTTGAATAATATTCCATGAGTCAGTGTGTCATCTTAAGGCAAGCACATCAGCAGGTCTTTTTTGCCTCATGATACCATTAGATGGTTTTGACCTGTCAACCTTTAGGTTAGTTGTTGTGTTTTTGTTAGTCATGGTTATTTATAAATTCTGTTCCCCTATGGATGATTTTAAGGATGGAATGATCCACATTATTTTTTTAAATTACTAACTCCTGAAAAAAGCATACAACATGGGAAAAGAAATCTCCAATCTGAGAAGTTGTTGCCTGTTCTTGAGTATGCGTTTTCTAACATGACTTGACATTTAAACTCTTAAAATTAATTTATCAGAGGACTGTTATTATTGTTGTTGTTGTTGTGTACCACTGAATCAGAATTGACCCACAGCTGACCCTCCATAAGAGGGTTTTCAGAGGCAGTTAATTGTGCAGGAAATGACTCATCTTTCTCCCAGGGAACAGTTGGTGGATTCAAATTGTGTGCCTTTGGGATTGCAGCACAGTTTCTTACCACTAGGGCATCAGTCCTTGCTATAATGGCCTAGGACTGGATGAATCCTCAGATATCCTTACAGAAGGAAGAAAAAGAATGAAGGGGGGTGGGGGAAGGAATGAAAGAAAGAGGAAATCAAGAGAGGGAGGAAGGCAACCTGGTTTTCAAGATTTCATAAAAGCTGAGATAAGCAGATGAAGATGAGAGACATTATTAGTGCCTTCCTCCTAATAAATACCCTTGCGCTCTGGAAGCCCTGACAAGTACCAACACAGGGTGTGGCCAGCAAAGAAGATAGCATTCCCATCATGGAAGGAAATGAAACTTTGGGGATCCAAAGCATGAGAACTACCTATCCACCTTCTCTCCTGGGTAAGGGTCTTATCTGATTTCCTCTTTTTTCCCTCATATTCACCCACTCATGGCTGTTGAATCATGGGTTTTCAGAGGCTATAATTGAGTGTGAGGAAGAATGCTCATCTTTCTCCTGAGGAGCTTCCCAGAGAAGTGCCATCTTTTAGACAGCAGCACAATTTGCTATGGATTTCACCACCAGAGTTCTCCTTCATCTTCCCTCCCCCGTTTTTAGCGGAAGCCGAATTGGCATCCACTTCCTAAACTTCCTAAACAACATGCCTCTGGAAACTCTATGAACTTTGATAATTGTCCGGAGTTCTAGAGGGATTTCAGGCCATTTGTTCATAGGGTTGTGCTCAACTCACAGGCAAACAACAACAACAAATAGCACAGGAGGAGATTGCCCTTCTTTCTCCTGCAGAGCAGCTGGCAGGTTCGAACCTTGTGGCTTTAGGATGGCAGCACAGCTCCTTACTAATAGACCACTAGAACTCCCTAGACAAAAACTCTCATGATTCCTTCAGAATCCAGTTTAAACTGGTTCTCTCCAAAAGGAAAAAGTATTGGCCCACATAAAAGTTGAGGTTTAGGACTTAAGCATTGCTGGTTGTAAAGGATCACTTGACTAATATTATGTTAACATATGTCCATCTCTTTCTCTCCTTTGCTCTTCTGCAAGGACTCTGCTTTTACTTCTGATTCAGAAGCACCTGGAGATAATTCCTAAAGGCATGGAGTACCGAGAGCATGTTCTTTCTCAGCAGACCAAACAAAATCATAGGTTTGAATCTTATTTGCCTGGCTAGTATTCCTCTAGCCAATCATACAATAACATACAACAGCACTAATTTTAATTAAACGAGTGATCCAAAGTGTTTTCAACTTCAGGCTCATTGTTCTGAACCTCATTAGGTTAAAAGACAAAGACTGTTCAGTAAAGATTGTTATAAATTGAGGCTGTTATTGCTTTGCCAATCTATTGCAGTTGATCAGTGTATTTACCTCACTAATCTGTACAAACATGATTAGCAAAGTTTGTCTCAAAAACATTGGCCTGGTCATCTTCCAGAGGCCATAAAAACACTTCTTACACACAAGTCACACTGTGCCCAGAGAGAAAGACATGTTTCCTGTCTCATATTAATATTTATTATGTCAGACAATCATAAGATGTTTACTGGAGCCTGGTCTCTGCAATTTATTAGAGCCACAGGGAATAGAAATGTGCTCCTGCAAACTGAAGCATCACTATGGCATTTAATAGCCTTGTTTGACAACATCATGGTTTATCACGTCTGGCTCATTTTGAAAATCATTTCATATTAAATGAGTTACCTTTTAAGGGAAGAATAAAGGAAGAAGGGCAGGATAATCCCCTAATAAGAGGATTTTAAAGTTCAGGTAGTTGAGAGAAAAATATTTTTAATCTATCTCTATAAATCTGCTTAAAAAATGTTTACAGTCAGATCAGCTAGACAGTAGTACACACATCTTCTGGTCCACACTGCTGTCAGCTGCTATTTCAAGGGTCTAATAAAACTAATCCTTGTAGGAGTCTGCTTCTTTTATTTCTGGAGACATATAGCCTTTTTAGAACTTAGGTAGTGATTTTATAAAGAGTGCTGTTGTTTTATTTACTCTCAATTAACCATGCTCCACTGTAAACAAAGTGTCTGTTTTATTTCTGCTGACAATTATCCACTTGTCAGCATCCCCCTCAAGTACCTTCAGCATCTGACTATGGCAGGAAACCTCTATATCAAAACGAATGTTTGTCTCAGTAAAATCGATGGTTAGGCACAAGATTTCACTGCTTCTTGATCCCATTGCAGTCAAGATTATGTTGTAACTAGTGTCATCTAGTCATCAATAAGACAATAAAAGGTTTCTCAGGATTTCCTTTCACTTCTGTGTTTATTTTGGAGGGGGGGGGCAAATGAAATAAAATAGAGAGAGAAGATAATGATCGCAATTTTAGAATCTTGTGGATTGGAGTTATTGGGAGAGAGGGGAGAATGGCTTCAGCGACAAGGTGACAAACTCCAGAAGCTGCTGAGGTCTGTCCCTCTTGTTAGAAATATTTGATTAGATCAACAGGATCACAAAGTGTTTTAATTGATCAAATTCTGTTCAACTGAGGAATGCATGGTGAGTTGTGTTGTGAATTTGCTGGGATTAGAAGTGGCACAAATTTACACACCACATAAAAAACTATTTCACTTTTGGATGGCTTTTCTTTAAATGTGTACAAAACATGGGGATGTCTGTACAGGGATCACTAACATTTGGCAAAAGAATACTGTTTTAAGGAGAAAACAAATATTATGCCTAATGATTTATTTGTCGAGGGGGGCTTACTATTACGATCCCTGGAGGTCCCCCTGAAGAAAGGAACCCAGAAACGAATCTGGTACCCAGACTCTGTTCATTCTATTCTTTCATCACTAGTAAAGGAGAGAAGTGGGGAGGAGAGCTGGGGGCTCCTATAAACCAGTCTTCAGGGAGAATGTAAGTTATTTGCTTAGATTCTACACCCCAGAGATTCATTTACACCCACTTTAAAGCCAAAGAGATTCATTCAAATCACTCACTTGGCACCATGCCCTCGAAGTTGGATCCAGCCAGGATGTAACCTAATAGGAGAAACCAGGCGTCTGGCATGGCTCATGAAGAGCCCGGATCCATCGAAAATGA
>NW_006400014.1:471561-497685 GCF_000299155.1 Elephantulus edwardii
GGGGTCGGGGTGGGGGGGACACACACAGATAACTCTGATCGCTATGGAAACCAGCTCTGGTGGGCCGGACTTGGGAAGTGGGGAGTGGCTGTGGGGGAATCTCTAGTGGAAGGTCTCCTTCGCTCCTTTTCCTGACAATAGCTTATCAATCTAAGTGCGCGTAATTGATTTTAATGAGTGGGGGCTTTTCTGCGAATTAAGGACTGCCCCAGGTCATCAGCCTTCGCGGGCTGCATCTCTAGTGCAGATCTGGGTCTTGTTGCTGGCCAGCCTGCAACCACTCTGGCGACTCTGGTGTCCCCCTTGGCGGCCTGATTTCAGGGCCTTAGGCCGCCAGGAGTTCTTAGGGCCGGATCCTGGCCAGACCGCTGGCCCTTTTCACCTGGTAATTTATGCACAATTAATTGAGATATCTTTTTATACTTGATGTGTTGCAAAATTAATGCCTAATTTATGTAATTAGTCAATTAACTCTAATTCCAGCATATGTTCCCAATGCCCAGAAGGTGTTCTGTTTCCCAGGTACTTATTTTGATGTCACGAAATGCAGCTAATTAATTTTACATGCATATTAATTTGGGATCTCTTTAGCAGTTCCCTTTGTGCAAGTAATTTTAATATTTGTCTTTCTAACCTTTTTGGGGGGAGGGTGGGGAAGTGCAGGTGGGTGCAAATTGCACGTGGGCTCCGGGCTGGATGAAGCCTGAGAAGTGGTGTCTGCCTCCAGACTGGGTCTATCCAGGCTGGGTACTCGGACAAAGACCCTAAGTGGCCGGGGACAACCAAGCTGGCTCAGCAGAGGGCATTTGCTGACCCCACAAAGGATGTTTGCATGCATCTAGGGGAAACAGCGCGTCTTAAGGCAAAGCAGTAGAAGCACTTGGACCTGCTACTGGTAAAGCCCCGCTGGGCGCTTTATGTGTCCGGACAACTTGCTCTTTGCCAAGTCAGCTCCGCTCCCAGAAATGTTTCTTTTCCTTGAAGAGTAGTTCAGATTCCCAGGTTAGTCCCAGAGGTTCAGTGAGAATGGGCTACTGGGAGATGGACGGTGGCTGGTACTCCCAAGGGTCCCCAGCTTACTGAGTGCCTAGTGACAGAGCTGGTCAGATGCTGCGAGGCGGAGGGAAGAAGCCCTGTCCCCCCAGACTGCGCAAGTCGCCTTCCGTGCGTCCTGGCTGCGAGAGAGGAGCTAGCAGGGCCAAAGTTTACTTTCCAAGTTATTGGGTGGAGCATTAAAACTTTTATCCTTTTTGGACAAATTAATGAGCAATTTAATTAATGAAATCAGAGAGTAGTGTAAGTGCTATGATAATGAAGTTAAATGAGTGCACAGTAAAATATTCACTAATCCAGCGCATTGCCAAATATCCCCTTAATTCTGCTTAACACTAAAAGGGTTTTGAGCACCATAATGAGATTCCTCTGTCTGCTAATTAATTGACACGCTCCTGAATATTCATATGAGCCAGCACCAATACGTTCCTAATTGCACCGTGGAATAGATCTCAGAGGAAAGTAAATCGCCATAGACTTAATTAAAATAATGTATTCCAGATCCAGGACGGGGAAAGATGAGACATTTGCCTTCGAGCTCGCTAAGAAAGTGGCACCTGGTTGGTGGAGGGGAGAGATATCAAACATCATCGCCAGGCCTGAAATAGGCGACGTGGGATGTGGAGGGAGGGCGGCTGGCTTCCAAACAGCTAAGCCCGTTCCACACCCCGGCCTCGGTCGGGAGCCAGAGGCCCCTGGGCACCTCAAGGTCCTGCTGCTGCCCTCCTGGTAGGGTCGTCCCACCTTGGGAGAGGGGGTGATGGCGCAGGGTCTAGAATACCTGAGCGCGCTCTGTCTTCCAGGCAGTCCTCAGTCTGGTAAGAAATGCCACTACAAAGGGGGGTGGGGAAACGCCGTCTACTAAGAAATTCCCAGGGAAAATTTTCCCAGAGGTGGTCAAAGCTCACCCAACTCTCTCTGTTTGGACGGCGAACAGACAGAAGTCTCTGGCGTTTCTTTTTGGGGAACGTTGCCCGAATCCTGTGAATATAGTCTTTTCTCCTGGCTCCCATTCCCATGGGAAGCGTCTCAGTCCCCAAACTTGGAGCGAAGTTGCTGAGTGCATTCTCCCACTGTTGGCGAGGCCCGGCCGCTTCCCGCGGAGCTCCTGCGGCCAGAAGAGGGAGAGTCAGCCTGCGCACCTCAACACCATCGAGGCTCCATGGCTGAGCCATTCTCACCAGAGCAGAGTAAAAACTGGCTCCTTAGGATGTGTCCCCCGCCCCTTGATTCTTTTTAAAGAAAAAGAAGGGGGAAAAAAATAAGAAACCAACCAACCAAACAAAAAAAATCAAAACACCACAGGTTAGGATGAAAAAGAGTTTATTTGAAGACATACAAATGCATATTTATTATACACATGTAGGCATTAACAATGTAAATTACACCGCCAGCAGTTGCTGGTTGTTTATTCATTAGATCTTTAGAAAATCTACATTGCCTCCAGATAGCACAATGATAATGTGAAATACACAAGCAGTTTACATAACCAACTTCGACGACGCGGAGCTCTGAGCTCTGCGACTCAGAGTCATCAACAGGTCGTGGGATTCGGACGCGAAGGAAAACCCAAGCTGTTAATTATTACCAGGGATCCGGGAGACCTCTGAGTCCCGTGTTCCCTCTGCCCCCTTTGAAAGGGGTGAAAGACCCATAGAAGGGGGAAGGAACTGCCTCTTTCTGCGTGGAGCATCACTTTTACCCGGTTTGTGTGTAGCTGTCCTCTTTTAAAAGTTACAGTCAAAGGGAGGAAACTAGGTGAAAAGCAGACAGACTGATGGAGTGAAATATGCCTGTCCTCTCCAAGCTCCAGGCATTCAGGACCTCCTGGAATCAGAGATCCAAATGTTTCCTGACGGAATAAGTGAGAATGGACAGGGTTTTTTTCCTCGCTTGCGCGTGCGCGCAAAAAAAGAAAAGATAGTCAAACAATTTGCTACGGCCACCTTAAATGGTCATCGCCCCAAAGAAATTAACCAGCTGGATCAACCTTTCTGCGATGGTTAAATGCAACGTGGATTTGGATTTACCCAAAAGATGGAGAGAGACTGTGCCTTTATAGGCAAAGTGGCAGCACAGACTATATGGCTGTTTATTCAATAATATGTATATAGTATGTGGTATTGATGCATCTTACGCAGTATCTACATGTTATAGATAATGCTTACATAATAAGAGAGAGTAGGTATTTGCTAAATTCTTTCCTAGGAAATAGAAGTGGTGGGGGCTACGAGCTGGGGGTTGCAGTGACGGGGTGGGGGCGATGAAGGGGCAGTCCCTGAGTGTCCTCATAACCGCTAGAATTGAGGGGCTGATGAGTCAATGGGCTCCCCTAGTTCATCCACACGGCCTCCCACTGTGCCGCTGAGGTGTGGAGCTGATGGGGAGCAAAGTGACCTTTGTTCACTTTCCCTATTTCCTTCTTTTCCTTTCCCTTATCCCTCCCTCTGCCCACCCCCTTGGCGTGCTGGCTGGTGGAGGAGGAAAACAGCACAGCCCTGACGAACAGGCTGCACTGGGAGGAGGGCAGGGGACTCGTTTGCAGACCGGATCTGCTACCTAGGGCCCACTGCGCTGAGGGCACTGAAAGCCAAGTTTGGGAAACACGAGGTGAAGGGCGGAGGGAAAGGAAGGAGAGGAGAAAGAAATATAGGAACAGGGAGCAAATATGTCCCCGTAGCCCCTACAGCTTGTTGGGAAACTGGGACCCACTGCTAGTCACCCAGATGGGTTCCAGGCAACACAGGCGCTGTGGCCACGACTCAGGGGTGGCACGCGGGACAGCGCCGGGCGCCTGGACCTGCCAAGCCCAGCCCAGGTCCCAGGTGAGACCTGGTGGCCGGAGGAAGGAGCGGCCACCATGGGGCAGCGAGCGCCTGGGCGGCCCCCAGACCCTGCCAAGCCCCGCCTCCGGGCCATTCTTAACTTGGGGAGGCCAGGGAGGATCAGGCGCTTTTCTTTCTTTCTTTTCTTTCTTTCCTTTTTCAAACTTGCTTTGTGGGTGGCAGCTCAGTGGGGGACGAAGCATGGAGACAAAAAACAAAAAGCCCAAACAGGGGTGGAGGGACGCGGGAGAGAGAGAGAGGGAGAGAAAGAGCGAGAGATACAAATCGAATAGTTTAACCTTCCCTGGAACACAGCGAATTATTACATCTGAAGGCTGTTGTGGTCTTCAGCGAAACCTGCTTCTGCCATTAAGAAAGCACATACAGCCCAGGTTCACCCCGGCTAAGCGCTCCTCCCCGGACGGCCTGAGCAAACAGAGTCTCTGCATGAGGTTTTCGGGCGGGGAGACCTTCCATTTCCTCCAAAACAAACTGAAGCAGAAAAGTTTCAAGAACAAATATGAGGGGTGCAAAATAGTCTCTATTTCAAGGTCTGCGGTTCTCCCGCATCTGAGTTTATTTAAGTTTTAAAGCAAAGTATTCCTAGTTTACTACCTAGAAATTACTTAAATGGTCTACTGCAATCAACAGTTTACGTATTCCGGAAAACATATGCAAAGGAGGTCCAAATGTTGCCCCACACGTTGGAAGATTCTTAAACACTTGATAAAACTAAAGATTCTCTCCTGGTTTCAGCTTTTCTAAAATCCTTTCCAAAACGTAACATTTTAAGAGAGCGCCCAGCCTGAGATACGAATCTTTCCCCCTTCCCCAATCTTAGTAAACAAGGAATTCCCAACTAAGAAAATGGATATGAAAAATATAGGGTGTTTTCCCTCCCCCTCCTTCTGTGGAAAAAAAAAAAGAAAGAAAGAAAGACCCTCTGCTCCACCCCGCTATTAAACAAAACACAATACCTTTTTCTGGGTGGTACTGCACAGAAGTTGATTCGGTTTTGACAATGTTGTTTAGCTATCATTTGCTATTTTGAATGAATGGGAGCAATCCCCCCTTTTACAACATTTGTTTCCTATTATGGAGAGGTGCTGCAGTTGAGGGCAGACATGTGAAAGTGGCTGTTTGATTCTCTTTTTCATCCCCCTGACCCTGCCTTTGTCCCTCCTCACCCTGGGAATGTCACGCCTCGCTACTTCACTTTGAGATGCTCGAGAAAGTGGCTTTGTTATTCCCTTTTAGACACACACGAAATTGTTCTCATTCCCCCCGCTGTAAAAGATACTTCACATCGGGACTCGGTTCACAAGTGCAATGCAATTTGGCTTAGTCCAACCTTTGTTCTGCTTGTACAAATGAGCGAACAGTGCACACATTATACAGTTGATCTACTGCTGTCTTAACCCCAGAGTTAGGGGCTGGGAGAAAAGCAAGTTAATCCCTTCAATACCAAGGCGGCTTTAGCGATATTTCCTCCAATAATAATATAGATTTGAATTGCTGCCTCAATTTCAAACAATGCAGAGCAAAACTTAGGGGGAAGGCTTAATGACAACAACAAAAAAGCCTCCCATCAACTTCTTGCAAATAATTTTTTATATAAATATACTTATAGGGGGTTAGTAAAGTCATGCAACTGTGCAAAGGAGGAATTTTATTTGGGAAGCTAAAGTTATAAAGCTTTGAGGTCTCAGAGCACACTACATCCAAGCAGAAACCAAATGGTATTTGGCAAAAGGATTCCAAAGGCAGGGAGGGCATTGTGCCCAGCAGGCAGAGTTGTTTTCACAGGCATCGAAATTTCCCACTCCAGTAGGCCTGGGTTGGCACTTCTTGGGGATGAGGTGGGGGGAGGAGGTGTGAACAAACAGAACTAGGGTTTAAAGCTAGCTACTATTTGCTTTGTTTCTTAGGGTGGAGGGGAAACTGGGCCTTCAATACTCTTCAAATTTCTGTAGCTGCAAAGGACTTAAAAACAACAACAACAAAACACACACACACACACACACACACACCAAACCCAAAACCCAAATCCAAACCAAAACTTCTAACTCCTTGCGTTCTCAACCGACTCAGAGCTAACACTCCCGCAGAATTTTGGAGGATGTAAATCACAAGGGAGGAGATTAACCATCTTTGTCCCGGGAAGCAGCCCTGGGTTTGCAATACAACTCCCCAGGGTTGTGCTCCTAAGGTTGGACCGGTGGTTTTCACTTCCTCCTCACCATCTCTAAGCAATTTAATTCCTGTGTCCCAACTAAACTGACACCTGGAGCCCCCCCCCCCCCACACACACACACACCAGCAGAGGTTAAGCTCCCAGTGTGGATGGAATTGGGAAGTACGCTTGAGGTGCCTTTCGTAGGACTCAGCAAGATTGGGCGGGGAGGGGCGAACGGGTTTCAGGGACTATTATTTCTCATCAAAAGTAGCATTTCAACTTCCTGATATGAGTTAAGATCCAAACACCACTTAGTCATGTCACCAACCAATGGCAAAGTTGGTTCCAAAGTCTCCTGGCAGGTTTTCTTATGAGTTGGGGTAAAGTGAGCTTCTTCGAGTGCACGGACAAGGTGGCCGGGTGGGGGTGCACTTGGGTGGATTCCAGGTTCCTGGCTGGGCTGCCTTGGTAGGAGAGCAGAAATCTGTCCCTTCAGAGGCCTCCGCGTCTTCCTCAGAGGCCATAGTCAGAATGGAGATGTAATGGGACCCAAATTCCTGGAGGAGCTATAGAAGCGTCAATAGACTTGCTGTATCACCATGCCTGGCCAGGTGCGGGACACTGGGGTCTGCGAGAGGTGCCTCAGTATGAGGGAACTCCGCGAGTTGGTTCTCTCTTGTCCCAAGTTCCGAAGTGTTAAATCCTGACCAGGACAAGGGAGAGGGTACTGGCGTGGGGGAGTGGGGGTGGAGACACCGATTCTGGGGACAAACAGCCTCCAGGACACTCAGAGGGACAATTTTTTTAAATTGACCGCTGACAGGCTGAGGGAGTTTGTTTTAGTGCTGAATACCCCGTGAACAAAATCCTTTTGAAAAGGAAGCTGAGTCGTTTCACGCCACCAAAGTGCAGATTTGGCGAAGAATGACTGATGGGACAAAGCGGAGCGGTGCGTTTGCGCGGGTTCCCAGGCGGAGCGCAGCACTTGGGCGAATGGAAGAGGCGGTCTGGAAAGCCGGGAGGGACCGGCCCGAAAACCTAAAATCGCTGCTGAGCCAGCACTCAACCCCCTCCCCCTGCCAATGTGAGAGAGAAAGGGAGAGGAGAGAAATAAAGAGAAGAGAGATTGGAGCAAGGGTGCAAGAGCAGAGACGGACCAGGGGGAGGAGAGGCTGGTGAAGGAGGGGGGACACGAGAAAGCTTAGCCCAAATGCTCCAGGCTTCATGCAGTTGACTTTCCAAGTGGGGAAGGAGTGTATTGTTTTTGGCGCCTAGGAAACCTTCAGAAGCAGCCGGGTCGTTTCCCTCCACCTCCCTCCGGTGTTTGGTAAATATTAACAAACCAGGGCGCGTTATTTTCGAGAGTGTGGATAGAGGGGCTAATAGGGACTTTGGATGGGTTTCCTTCCCCCCCAGCCCCCGCCCCCAAACCCCAACCCTGCCCTGCACTTACAAATGCACACACACACACACACACACACACACACACACACCTGCTTGACAACAGAAGGAATCAAAATCAATATTGTATTTGTCACCCCTCTGTCTCCTTTTTACTCCCTCAGCAACCCGGGTGCCGCTGAAGCGAATTGTGGATTTATAGAGGGGAAATTAGCATAAATTATTACGAAATCTGTAGCCGTGTGTGGTCCAGCTTGTGGGAAAAGAGGCTATTGCAAACTCTCCAAGCAGAAAGGTGGTCCGTGGTGGGCTCTGCAGAGGCGATGAATGGCTATTGCACCAAAGAGATTTCCATTTGGTTTGCACATTGGTATAATTGACTTACGTGTATTTTATACAGTTTTCCCAACAACTCCCTAAGCCTTCGGGTCGGATGTAGTTCCCCTCAAAGCTTCTGTTTGCATTGGGTTCTGTACAATAGACTCTGATGCACTTTTCAAGATTTCTGGAAAGTGCTCTTTCCCTCCTCCTCTTCATAATACCAGTCTTAAAACGCTGTAAATAGCATGCAAATCCCTCCTCTCTCCCCCCTGGGTTTAGCACATTTCCAGCGGGAACCTGGATACAACTTGTAGCAAAGCACGCGTTTTAATTGAGAATCACCCGCAACTCCAAACTCCCCTCTCCACCCAAGGCAAACGTGAGCTATTAGGATCGATTCACTTAATTAATCCGAGGCAGGAGGAATGTACCTCACCTCCCACCCCCACCTCTGCCAAACTTGGAAGATTCTGCCGACAAGAATTCCTATTTGTGTTATTGCACGTTCCAAACTTGGTGGTGACCACTTTCCCGTGGAGATGGACAAAGATTTCTTCTAGTTTTCAGGGCCCCCCCCCCTTTAAGTGAACGTTTTCACTCTTAGAATTTAGTTAATCTTCTGTTTACTCTGAGCAATGATTTCGACAGCCATACAATGGCCCTTTGCAAGGCTACAAAATGCCAATTGTTAAAATAAGAAAACACTTCACCCCCTTCCCCCACCTCCCACAATTCACACACACCCCGCTGTAGAAAAGAACCTGCCTAGCCACCAATGGGCGAACCGAACCGAGATCTCAGTCCCACATTTTTAATCTAATCCCCCTTAATATTGTACCTGTGTCCCCATAAACCAGTGTGAACTCATGTAAACTTTTGCTAACAGCTCCTAAAAGTCCTTGGTGCTTTCGGAGCTCCCTGCTTCCCGGTGCAGGATCGCTCCGCCCCGCACTCCTGGAAGCTCTGCTGAACCTCCTCTCCGGACCAGCTGTTGTCCGGAGCAGGAAAGACCTTGTTTTATGGGAAACACAATCCTCACCTCTCATGCACATCTCAGGTCCACCAGTCTCCCCACCTCCTTCCACCCCAGGATCCCCTTAGCCGAACCTGGCAGTGCCAAGTAATCCCCTAAAAGCCACACATCGTCCGGAGCTGTAACACCTACAATTTTGGCGAGTACCAGCAGAAGGGTCCACGAAGATGCGCCCGGATCCAGGAGGAGTTTATCTGCCCTTCTCCAGCAGGGCCCCAAGGAGGTCAGTGTCCCTCCCCCACCCTCTTCGCACCCACCTCCCCTTCCCGGTTATCCTCCCACCACCACCCCCGAATTAAGAAGGTGACATTATTCTTTTTCTCAAGCACTTCTGTTAATATTGAAAAACGTGCGCTTGCATCTCAAGCGAGGCAGACCAGGCGCGAGAGCCATTTCAATATTAATGAAATTGTTTAATCTCCTAAATTCATCGTGTTTAAGTTACGTTTTGGTGCGTTATTGACCACCTCCGAAACTGTGGTTAATGGGGTAGTGTGGGTGCACGCACTCTGGAGGATCTTTTTTTATGTGAACCCCAAACAGCGCCACTAATAATGCACTAAGGTCACTTGTAGTGTCTAAACCTCTCACACTCATAACTCCTCCCATCCCTCCAGCCTCCAGGAAAAAAGGAGGAGGGGGGAGTTCTTACATTTCCGGACTTCGAAGGTCGGTGAGCTGTAGGATTGTTTTTAGCAATTCGTTAGAACTGATTTCTTTTAAATGCCACAAGGGTCAGAGAACGTGTAGAAACCAGTGGGAACTCCAGGCACCTCTTTGCAGAATGCCTGCGCACAGGCGGGGGCGACTTTTTTCCACAGCAATCTGATGATGATGATGATGATGATGATGACGACGATGATGATAATAACAGATCACTGAACCCTCCCCAGGCTAATCCACCACAGGAGGGCTGATGCCCTCACCAGGCGGCATGACCCGAGCCTCGTCCAGCCTCCTCCCTTCCCCACGAGAAGACAATTTTCCCAGTTCTTTACAAATCTTAAAGCACAGCTGTTTTAGTGGGACCCCAAGCAGCGTTTTCAGGTTCTCTAAACTCTAAATAAGTCTATTTTTTTTTTTAAAAAAGGGGGGGGGGGGAGAAGACAGTTCCGACTGTAAAAAGCGAACTTCCAGGAAGCGCTAACTCCGAAAGTGTCCAGTCACCTGGGAGAGGCGGAAGCCAGTTTTGCTCAAAGAGCCAAACAAAGTCAGATTTTGCCGAGGTCTGAGGTCTCAGACCTTTCATCTAGCGGCCAAATTCCCGAAGAACCTTTTAAGTGAAAACTGTAGCGTGGCCCAGATGCACTACCTTTATCTTTTTTTTTTTCCTTCCATTTAACCAAAATATTAGGATTTAAAAAGGGTTCTTACTTAAAGCTGTCCTGTTACCTTGCAAGATTCCTTTTTTTTTTTTTAAGGGGAAGAAAAAATCCCCTTTTCTACACGCCCCAGCTGTGAAGCACTGAGGAAGGTCAAATCAAACTTCTGCCTGCCTCCCAGAGGGCCGGGAAGGGGGAGGAAGGAGCAGGGGGTGTCTTTTCATTATAATATCTCATGCAACCCTCCCCGGGAAGTGCCAAGAGCAAGGAAGGGGTATCTGCTTCAGGGGAAAGCCACGCCTGAAGTTAGCTAACTCTACAAACCCAACACAATGCAGAGCAAACAGAATACCCCAGTCAAGCAATTTCCATGTCAAATATAATCTGCACGGCAGCTCCATCTGTGAACATGAGTGGTCGCCTGGCTCCCCGCGCCGCGGCGGCTGCCTTCTCATACCTTCACACGGCGCACCCGGGCTGGCGCGTCCCGCTCCCCACCGGTGGCCCGAGCCTCTTTCCCCGCGCCCAGTCTTGAGCTGGAAGTGATTCCTATTGGCCAAGGTGTCCATGTAAATAGGTGTAAAAGAAACTGGAGCTGGCCCGGCTCTCCCCTCTAGCTCAGTCCCCTCCTTCTGCCGCCCCCTCTCCCCCTCCTCTTCCTCCTCCTCCCAAAGCGATTGTCATATGATAGCTAAGAAGTGGCACATTAATGAAGCGCCGCTACGGGGGTCTTTTCTGCGCCTGTCACTGCTTAAAACTATCAGAAGGTTCCAGGAAGGACATGGAGGCAGCTACCTAGCTCAGCGGAGCCGCGGAGCCCACAGCAGCGCCCTCCGCAGCCCTGAGGCGGCCGCCACCACTGTCCGCGTCGGGACTCCGCGGCCACTGAGATCGGCCGCCCGCGAGGCGCACGGCCAGGAAAGCCGAGGAGCAGGCGGCGCGGGGCGCTGCGGGACTGAGCTGCGGAGCGGAGGCGTGCGCTTAGCCCCGCTGAGCTCGGACGCGGTACCCGAACTGCTAAGCGGGGAGGAACGTGGCGAGCTGCAGCGCCATCCCGGATGCGGACGCGCAACTTGGTGCAACTTTAAGGTGAGTAGCTCCTGCTTCCGTTCTTGAGCCCACCCTGGCTCTGAGCCGTCTGTCTTCCCTCCAGCTCACACCACTCGCTCGCTTCCCCTCTCGCGCCCCCTGGCCGCGCCCAGCTCTGCGCGCAAAGTTGCTGGCTGAAGCGCAGCCTCAGGCGGCTCCGGCGATGCAGCCCTGATCCTCCCGCCCTCTAAGTCTGTGACTTGGCCTCCCTGACCTAGCAATATGTTTCTGTGGGTCCATGCTACCCTCCCCGCCTTTATCTCTCTCTCCTTTCCAGATCCAAGCAGTCTGCCAGAGCACGCGGATCCAGAGCAAAGAAAAGGGGGAAAGAGAAGATGCCTCGGCCCGGCCGCAACACGTACAGCGACCAGAAGCCACCCTATTCGTACATCTCGCTGACCGCCATGGCCATCCAGAGCTCGCCTGAGAAGATGTTGCCACTAAGCGAGATCTACAAGTTCATCATGGACCGCTTCCCCTACTACCGGGAGAACACGCAGCGCTGGCAGAACAGCCTACGCCACAACCTCTCCTTCAACGACTGCTTTATCAAGATCCCGCGGCGGCCGGACCAGCCAGGCAAGGGCAGCTTCTGGGCGCTGCACCCCAGCTGCGGAGACATGTTCGAAAATGGCAGCTTCCTGCGGCGCCGCAAGCGCTTCAAGGTACTCAAGTCGGACCACCTGGCGCCCAGCAAGCCCACCGACGCGGCGCAGTACCTGCAGCAGCAGGCCAAGCTCCGCCTGAGCGCGCTGGCTGCCTCCGGCACGCACCTGCCGCAGATGCCGGCCGCTGCCTACAACCTGGGCGGTGTGGCGCAGCCCTCGGGCTTCAAGCACCCCTTCGCCATCGAGAACATCATTGCGCGCGAGTACAAGATGCCTGGGGGGCTGGCCTTCTCTGCCATGCAGCCCGTACCGGCCGCCTACCCACTCCCCAACCAATTGACTACCATGGGTAGCTCTCTGGGCACCGGCTGGCCACACGTGTACGGCTCTGCGGGCATGATCGACTCAGCGACCCCCATCTCCATGGCGAGTGGCGACTACAGTGCTTATGGCGTGCCGCTGAAGCCGCTGTGCCACGCAGCGGGCCAGACGCTTCCCGCCATCCCTGTGCCCATCAAGCCCACGCCGGCCGCCGTGCCCGCGCTGCCCGCGCTGCCCGCGCCCATCCCCACCTTGCTCTCGAACTCACCGCCCTCGCTCAGTCCCACATCCTCGCAGACAGCCACCAGCCAAAGCAGCCCCGCCACCCCCAGCGAGACGCTCACCAGCCCGGCCTCTGCCTTGCACTCGGTGGCCGTGCATTGACGCCGAGCGCCCCTTCTTGCCCCCGACTCGCCGGCTCCCCCGCCTGTCCCCGCTCCCGGCCCTGCCCTGTCCTGCCCGACCTCGGATGCCAGCCTAGCTTGTGTATTTCACCTTCTGCCAACCCTTTGTCCCACACGAGAACTTTGTCTTGATCCCAGGAGAGAGAACACAAACTTGCAGATGGGCCTGAAGGTGCATTGGTCCTACCCCAACTCCCACGAGAGGGGAATGTGAGGGGCACTTGAGCCAAGTCATCCCGTACCCAGCCCCCCACCCCAAACCTCCTTTCATTTGAGAGGTGGGGAAAATGCCCCTCTCAGAGAAAAGTGGGTCTTCGCTCAAACCCAGTCAGCTCTGGCAGAGCCTTCCGAGACCTGAACTCTGCTCAGTTCGGAGACCAGAGAAATCGCCTAAGAGGTTTCTCGGAACAGAGGGTGCAGAGAGTTGCAAGAGGTGCGGGGTCTCAGAGACCACGAATCTGCCCAACGCGCGCGCCTCCGCCCATCCGCCCGGGGCTGGGCGGGCCGTGGCATCCTCGGAGGCGGCCCTCTCTCCTTCCGGGATTCTTGGGCTTCAGGTTTTGTTTCCTGCCTGAGGCTCTAGGCGCAGGGAGTGAAGGTTGCCAACCGAAAAGGCGATGCTAGTCCTCCACAACAGAACACAACAAGAAGAAAAGTAATCTTGTGTTGTTTACAAAGCACCTGGTAAAATGTAAACAGTGAACTTGAATCTGTCTTTCGAGGCGGGCCCACTTTACCAGTACCTGTTGTAATGTGAATGTTTACTCTTCATTTCTGGCCAGGTTGAGGGGAGGGATGGGGGGAAAGGGAAGTTAATTGGGATATTAACTTTCCAATTGCTTAGAGACCTTTTTTAGCTATTTATTTTATTGTTTTTAAAAGAAATTGAAACAAGCCCAAACCAAGAAAGCGCCAATAGCAACCCTGGAAGAAGTTGGCCAAACTGACTGGTGGATGGAGGGATGTCATCCAAGGGGAGGTTCTCACGGACAAGGCTTTCTGTTTGTTCTCAGAACTTTTCCAAGAAGCTAAAGGGCTGCAATGAGATGTAAATGCTTGTGAATAGGAATGATTATACACTGTGTAAAATGCACTTTTTTTGCTATATTCCTTTAGACTCTTAGGTAATTTGCCAGAAGACAAAGTTGTTCTGATGTGACCTGCTTATTAAGTTCAAGATTTGAAGGGGGGGGGAGGTTGTAGTGTCATCAAAGTTGTAAAAATTTTTACCTTTCATTTTTCACCTTTCCTGTTCAGAATTAGCATGGCATTTTAAATATTGATGTTCTTGTTCCCAGCATGCCTGTTTTAAAACAAAGGGTTTTAAAAAAGGTGTCCACATTAAATTATGAACCTCGTCCAAATACTATTTTCTCATTAAAATATGTAAATTCCATTTTTCAGTTTTGTGTCTTTTTGACGAGTTGCTACAGTCATCTGAGAGACACACCCAGTGCTTCCCCAGCATGTTCGCTGCAGACTCGGGTCAGAATATTTGCAACTTATTTTAAAGAAAGTCAGACCTCCTCTTCTACACTTGCAGATCAGGGGAGAAATGATCCACAGTGACTCTGGAAGGTACCTGTACAGAGGGAAAGGGGGAACAAATAATTTCTGTAACAGATACAGTGCACAAGTGTGGCACTGAAAGAAAATCTTACTAATAGGATGCAGTACTTTATATGCATTTTAAAACATGTTATTAAAAAGACATAAAGCCCTCATGTGTATGTAAGACAAAAACCATGTAGAGATGATACAGAAGTTTTAAGAGTAAAAAGCAGATTTATTCAAAGTCTATATTCTGATGCATTTCACTGGGTGTGAAAATTAATTTCTCTACTTTAAGTGACTGTAGTTGTGGACTTTCTTCTTAAAAACAATTAATCAATGTCTGTTCTGAGACATCTCACTGGGAGTGAGTAGTCAATTCCCTACTTCTTTAAATTACTTCATTTGTGCATATTTTCTTCTTCAGAGATCACCTAATGGCCAACCTTGCATATCAAGAAAGCTCAATGTTTTGAATTGCAGGTATTTTTTAAAACTCCTTTATGTGGGGAACATTAATGCAGGATGTCGTTTGTTTTTAAAGGTTAGAGAAGTAGCTTTAAATACTTGACTCCAAGTATTTGCTTTTTTAAGAGAAGACATTTTTGGGGAGGGGTAGAGAATGAAAATTTTCCAGGAATTTGTGGCCCAAGGGTGATAGAAACTTTAGTGAGGCATCACAATACTTTTCAGTGAGATGTGCATTAGCTGGATAAAGAAAGTTACAAGACAAAGAGAATCTTAAATGGTGATTAACACTTTACTATGTAAAATGATTAAACAAGAAACCTTGTGCAGCATAGAGGAACTCCAAAAGAATTCCAGCTCATTATACTCCATAAAGAGAATCTTTAGCACCTGTAACACATATATAGTTAAAGGAGTGTCTGGAAGAAAAAATTATGATTAATGCAAAAGATAATTAATCCTGTTGTGAATTTTTTTAAAGGAAAAGAAGGATTACACACACACACACACACACACACACACACACACACACACACACACAAAGGTGGAAAATAAATGAATCATCAGCCTGATTAAAATGCATGAAGCTACTAAAGCTCGTCAGACAGGGGACAACTAAACTCATTCATCAAGCCCAATTCACAATTATATCTACAAGATCAGCTATAGAAAGCCTGGAAAACTTCTACATTTGGACTAGCAAATTCCTGAAACTTTATTCTTTTCAAGAAATCACCTATGTTTAATAAATAAACAAGTACATTTCCATGGTTTTCTAGAAAAATAAACATAAGACTATTACTGGAATAGGCTAGCTTTGTTGAATTTACTTCCACTGAATTCTAACTGGGAATACAGGATGTGTGAAATGTTAACACTGAGTTGCAAATATTTTCTAGTTTAGCAGTTTAAATAGGTGAAACAGGCATTAGAGACCAGATGCAATTGGCATATATGTACATTTAATGCATAGAGACAAAAGATACAGATTCTATTTCTGATATTTGCAAAGAAGTGATTTCTACTCAGTAGTTAATTTTTTTTTATTTTTTTCCCAGCTAGTAAGTTCGTCATGGCATATTGAAAAGAAGGAAATAACGTGGGCATTGTGAGTCCTTGTTTCACAATTGTGGGCATCTTTTCTCAGATGAAGTTGAATGAGTAAAGTAAAAAATCCACTGGTGATATTTTGACGTTGATAAAAAAATCCAAAGGTAGCCCAAACGCACATGCCTTCGCCCCATCCTGCTTCTGCCTGCACCCCTCAGCTTTCAGACTTATGCCCTGTTTAGCTGAAGTGCCCCACAAATAAGGAAGTTTATAACTATGATACCTTCAATGGCACTCTTTGTCATGTTAAATCTTTTCACCTGGCTCAAGTCCAAAGTCAACACTCACAGCTTTAAAATAAAACTGGAAGAGAAAATAGTATGCAGTGGGAAGGTGTGTGTCCTAAGAATAGAGATAAGTTATATAATACTATTTTGCAAATTCAGCCTTTATTTTTTAGGGTTTTGAGTTGGAATCTTGGCTCTTCTGTTACTTTTTACATTCAACATTATACCACCACACCATCCTCAACTGTGTTTTTTAAACAGCACTCCCTGCGATTTGAAGGAAATCCTTACACAATGGGTGAATTTGGTGCATTTTCTCAAGAGAGACTTTGCAGAATTTCTTGATATTCCTGTCGTCTGGACTAAATGTTCTGAAACACACAGAAGACTCAATGGAAGACTGCTAGGAAGTGCTCCTCAGAATAGCTCAAGCATTTTAGTCAAGAGTTTAATTTCTTTAAAAGGAGAGAGAACCTTGAATGTCTTGGAAACATGAATTGGCCAGGTGGTGGAGTGGGGTGAGGCAAGATGGGGGTGCAAGAGAGGGACAAGAGTCCAGGCAGATTCTGGAGACAGAGGATCTCACATTAGTATATGCAAGGAAGGCAGGAGGGGCAGAACTGAGGGTGAAAGATGGTTTATACCTTTACAAATGAAAACACCCTTTGTAAAGGTACTCGTTTAAGAAACTAAAGGGATCAGAAATTGCCCTCAAATTCTTAATATAACTGTCAATTCATTCCCTCCCCTCACCACTTTTAAAGCCATATATGCACAGAGACATCAAAACAAAAACAACCCAACCCACCGGCTGTGAAGTCGCAAAGGGGATGCATTTGTTTCGTTTAAACTAACAACAAATTATCTAATTAATATGTTTCAATTACGGCCTGAAAGGCACAGTCCCCGGACCGCCTGCCGTGGGTGCACAATGGCCCCAGAGCCCACTCTAGGAATTTACAATAACTTCACATCTGTTTCTTTATTTTCCGCTTTTTGAGTCTAAAACTCCTCTCAAGATCACTTCAAACCACGGCCTGAGTTATGAAATATGTCCCAGTGCTAAAGGGGGACAAAACTTTGTCCACGGATGCTTCATTTGCAAGCAAAAAAGAGAAAGCCCATTGAAGAGCATTAAACAAATATATTAGAATTCTGTCACTTTATGCAATTGAGTAGATCAAATGAAGGGTCCCGGCCACTTCATTCACTCTCATTCACTCGAATAGAAAACGCAAAGAATAGCAACCCGAGACTGGGCCACCGATGTAGATTTAGCTCCTTTTTACTGGGAGACAAAAAGCCTGAATTTTCACAAACACATTGCTGACTCGGGGACTAGGAAACCGGCACTGGAACCCCTTTGGAATTTAAATTCATTTTATCTTCCTCCCTCTTTGCCCAGATCTGTTTGCACTACAGTTCAAGATGCAGCAGGCATCCCCCCAGCTTCTGGAAAAAAATGGGGGAGGGGAAAAGGAAAGGAGGAGGGTGTGGGCCTAGGGTTCCCAAGGAGCTCCTGGTAATCAACTAATACTCAAGTCTGAGATTATAACTTGGGTTAACCATCTTAAGCTACATCAATATAAACATCAATATATCACATACATTGCCCAGTCTCTTAGCTCCTAGTTTGACTTGGATTACATAAACAGCTTGCTTTCAAAGACCAGAATCACATCTGGGTCATCACGTTTGCTTCTTTCAACTAATATCTGGTTTTTACTTGAAAACAGGACATTCAGCTTCAGTTGCTCAAAGTCAGTGAAGTCTCAAGCTTGTTTCTTTCTCACTCTCTTTCTTTCTCTCTCTCTCTCTCTCTCTCTCTCACACACACACACACACACACACCTTTCTACTAGCTTATTCTATCTGGGATGGCAAGCAAAAATCAGAAGGGGAGCTAGAGTTTGATCAGAATTTTCAAGTCAGAGTCTTTTTCATTTTCATTTTCATCACCAGGAGAGAGAGAAGCCACAGGTTTCTGGGTAGTAATGGAGCTAATTTGTGAGGTCTAGCTTGGGTCTCTAATGGCTGGTTGACATTTCTGTTTTAGTGAACTCTATGAACTTTTACGAGACAGCGTCTTAGAAAGTATCAGTGCTTGTTAGAGCTGATCCTAGAGATAAGGTAGAGAAAGAAAGATTCTGCTTGTCTTAGCTTTGGAATGAGCCAGTTTTCTCCAAACTGGAAATCTACATCTTCTGAACAGGAAGGTATTTGAAGGGTTGTATTTTCTATTTTATCTGGTTTGTTGTTTTCTGGGTATTTTTTTTTTAAGTTGGAACCTTTAACAGTTGTCATTTTAATGTCAAGATTTATAAGATCCACATTCTGACACTATTCATCATTTAATTTGGGAGACTTGTGTCTGAAGCTGGGGAAAGGGGTGGGAAGGAGTGGTACTAACGTGTTTAAAAAAATTGAAAAAATGATTGTTTATAACTATATGGTCTGAACTCACTAAACATATAATAAACAAATTTGAAACAATTAAAAAAAACCCTAATTGGCTTCATTAAACCTTCCTTGGCAGATTTTCCTTCCAGAACAATTTAATTGACAAATATTTGGATAATGAGTTCTTTGACAATTGGTGGCATCCCTTTGCTTATATCTGCAAATAACTGATATCAAATCAGTTGCAAACTTCAGAATAGACCATTTTAGAGCATTAATTAATTAAAGCATATTAAACTTACAGATAAAACATTCTTCTGAAAGTATCTGTTGTTTGGAGACACTGTGATTCTGATTCATGCTTTTTTCAGCCTGTATATTTTTGTTTACTCAGTTAATGTCTTCTCTTGTTCTATTTGTTGGATTAGGGTACCTAAGGCCATGACAGTATCAAAGAGTTGTGGGTATGCAGAAATGATGGTTTCTAAACTCTGTTTTTCATGTAGATTTCTCTTTCCTACCTCCTGAAATAATATACGTATTGATTGGACCATTCCAGCACACAGTTGCATATAGAAAAATTGCTCAATAAAGGATCTTAATTTTGTGCCGCTTAGGAAGCTTAGTATTTATTAAGTAGCATCTAGAGTGTTTTGAATTAATTAGAGCAGCTCCTTGGAGAGACATTACAGGCAAGAATAGTTTCCCACAACATGAAAACTCTGAGCCTGTGAACAACCCTACTGGAAGTGCCGTGCTAAGCCAGGGAGTGAATTTGGATCGCTAGGAAATAATCACCCATATTTTTGCTTATTTACATATGTTTGATGGGCTGAAGGTCTGTGCATCATATTAAAATGATCACTGCACATCATTCTGGGTGTCATGATGTTTATGCCACTACTTTCCCTGCTCTACCCAAAAAAGAAAAGGAAACTATGATTTGTTTCAAGACTCCTGATGTGATTTTATATTGGAGTAAAATTGACAAATGTGTCTTCCCGAGTTTCATGAGTTAGTTGGACTGAGTCAAATCTTTCAGTGGCAGCCCGGAAGATGCTAACCATTTTCACTACTGTTTGATGCACTGGTGGAAGAGAGAGGGTTGGGGAGATAAGAGAGAATAGGCAAGGATGACATTTCCCCATCTAGGTGATTTTCCTGCGGTGATTTTGGCCTTGAAGACAGAAGAACAATCCAAAACAATAGCTCTGTTGATTAGTCTGGGTTAAAAAAAAATTTTTCCATGCCTTTGTTCGAGATGTCAGTTAAATGAGAATGCTGACTGAGATTAGGTTTCTATTTTGATATTAAGTTGTGTAATATTAAAACTTGTGAAATACATTTACATTTCTTGTGGATGATATCTTTTAAGGAGACTCCTTTGCATAAAACATGGAAGTGAAAATTATTAACTTTGACAGACATATAAAGAAGCAATTTGATTAATTATATTGCTAACTATTCTTTGCCGTATAGGCAAATTTTATCCAATTCTTAAAATGACGGGTGCTGAATAAATACTATAAAACACTTACTTGAAATTTTACTGAAGTAAATGGATGAGTTTATGAAGAGATTTATATTCTAAATATATACTTGATTTTGTTTGGTTCTTATCTAGAAATCTAGTTTTTACTGTAAAACTGCTATGTTACAGAATGTTTTTCATGTATTTCCTGTGCATATTTAAAGAGAATTTCTTTTTCAGTTCCATAGTTATAATCAGACAACCTACACTGTTTCAAGACAACTTTTTTCCAGTATAAAAACCATAATTAATTTCCCATGTGACCACATAGTCTTCATAATAATTTATTTTAATTAAAGAAATAAATACTGAATATATCATGGACTTCCAGAGGAAGAAACACATCTGTCAGAGAAGTACACAAAGAGTGTTCCCCAAAGTGACTATGATGAGACTTCTCAAGTAGTTACAACATGCTTCTTTGCTTGGACTAACTTCCCCCAACTCTAGCACTGAGTCATTGCTGTGTTGCTCACAATAGCAAAGAGATGAAAGCAACCCAAGTGCCTATCAACAAATGAATGGATAGAGAAGCTGTGGTATATTCACACAATGGAATACTACACAGTAACTAATAAAATATTGTATAAAATGAGTGACAATGGAGGATATTATGCTGAGTGAAATATCTCAGTCACAAAAGGACAAACACTGCTTAGTGCCACTGTTAAAAAAAAAAGGACTGACATGGAGGTTGGGGGAAAATTAAGAAAAGAGAGTATAAATAATAAACACTGCATTAAAACAAACAAAAAATCCAACCAACCAACCAACCACACCAAAAGACAGACACTCAATGAGAAAGATTGATACAATGGCTACAAGAATGGATTCAGACACGAAAACAATTATGAGGATGGTGCAATACTGGGCAATGTTACATTTTGTTGTACGCAATGTCTCTATACTTTGGAACTGACTGAATGGTACCTAAAAATGGTTACATAGTATATTACTGAAAGAATTCTGAGGACATTTTGGATGTTTTCAGGTTTTGATTTATTGGTGTTTTCCCACCTAATACGGAGACTGTTGCAATAAACATTTTTTCTAATGGAGCTAATTACACTCATATATAATGATGTAAAATACATTAATATTGGCTTGCTGAATTCCTTACCAGCATCTTGTAAGCTCAACAACATAATTTCATTTAGTATTTTACCTTACACTCTTAAATTCCTCCTGCAATCGGCTTTGTAACTGGAAATGTGGAGCAATATTGTCTAAACTTAGAATCAAAGAAAATAGATGCTAGAATGGGACAAGAATAAGTGTTATGAAAAAGTATTTGGTAGTGACGTATCAGATAAGGGACTTATATCCAGAATTTATAAAATACTTGAGCACCACAACAAGATAAAGGTAAATAATCCAACAGAAAAATGGGCACAGGATATGAACAGACACTTCATCAAAGAAGACATTCAGATGGCCAACAAGCACATGAAGAAATGTTCAAAATTCCTAGCTCTCAGAGAGATGCAAATTAAAACAACTATGAGATATTATCTCACCCCAGTCAGAATAGCAAAATTTAACAGAACATCAAGTAACAAATGCTGGTGAGGTTGTGGAGAAACTGGAACTCTTATTCACTGTTGGTGGGAGTGTAAAATGGCGCAACCCCTGTGGAAGGCGGTATGCTGCTTTCTCAAAAAGTTGCAAATACACACACCATTTGACCCAGCAATTCCACTAATGGAAACAAACGAATGGATAGAGAAACTGTGGTATATTCACACAATGGAATACTGCATTGAAAAACAAGGAACTCATGCAATATTACTCAAAATGGGTGACCCTGGAGGACATTATGCTGAATGAAGTATCTCAGTCACAAAAGGACAAATACTGCATGGTGCCACTGTTGTAGGACAGGACTGTCCTTGGGGTTGGGGGGAGACTGAGAAAGATGGGTTCAGTAATGTATACTGCATTGAAACAGATGAGGGAGAAAACTGTTTAAAAGGGATATGTGATTAGGTATTATTGTCATGATAGGAGTCCAGAACGAAGGCTGCATATTGGAGTGGACCTGGGGGATGGTTTGTAAAACAATGAAAGAATTTTTCTTTTCCTTTTCCAGGACGGTAGTGTACTGGGGGGGAAGGTTGGGAGGGGAGAGAAGTGCAACAATGAATGAATGGAAATCCAAAGTCTCTGTAAATTTTCATTGACATTAATAATAATTTTAAACAAACAAATAAAAAAGAAAATTAAAATAAGTGTTACTGTTTGGACATGAATAAGTTTTACTTAATGTAAGGGGTTCTTTCTGTGGCCAATTGCCAATAAGACAGATGGATATCCAAACTACTTTACTGCAGATCTGGGTGGGCAGAGAGAATCTTCTCAAAAAAGGAGGACAGACGAAAATCAGTGCCTTTGGAGAAGAGTAATAAATATCCTATGGATTGCCAAGAAAATAAACAATCCTGTCTTGGAGAAAGTACAATCAGAATGCTCCTCTGAGGCAAAGATGGTAAAACTTGGTCTTACATGTTTTGGGTATGTTGTCAAGAGGGGCCAATTGTAAGAGAAAGATATTATGTTGGGAAAGGTGGAGGGTCAGAGAAAGAAAGATCTTTATCAAGATGGACTGATGTAATGAATGGAACAATGGGTTTGAGCATATCAGAGATGGAAAGGATTATCTATAGGGTCACTATGACTCAAACTCAACTATATGGCACCTAACAACAATGAAAGAGATTCCAGGTAAATCAATTCCTTTCTTTAACTCACTAGGTAAGTGTTGCTGACATGACAGCTCTTTAACTGCATCCAAATAACAACAGCAGAGTCAGGTTCTCAAAGCAAAACAAAACTGATTTCCACCTTAGATGTAAAACATAAGCAACTAAACACCAGAACTTAAGAATGTACTGAAATAGCCAAAATGCTTTATCTGAACATTTGGGCTCATTTCCCTTAAAGCGAGTTCATCCAGTCTGGCAAGCCACAACATCTCTAAGCAGGAGTCTTGAAGCATTTGTATGACTACAGGGAGTACGTGATCACACGGAGAAAAGAAGTGCTTTTCTGCATTATCAGGTTTTGTAACCAAATAATCTTCCAGCCAGACTACCATGAGTTTAAGAAGTCTAAGCCCACAGCAGACATGTGGGGAGTTGCTGCTCTACAGGAGAATGATACACAATCCCATCCCATGAGATTTACAGCCTCTTCAAACTCACTGGAGGGTCCACTGTGAATTGGGTTCTACTCATTAATAATGAGGTGTTGCTGATTACTTTTTAAGGAGTTCTGATGGTGTTGTGGTTAAGGTGTTTGGTTGTTAATCAAAAGGTTGATAGTTCAAACTCACCAGCTTCTCTGTGGGAGAAAGATGTGACAATCTGCTTCTCTAAAAATTTACAGCCTTGGAACCCTATAGGCAATTCTACTTTGTCATACAGGATTGCTGCGAGTCAAAGCTGACTTGCTATCAGTGGGTTCTTAAGTTTTACCTAAAGTGTTCTGAGTAATTTTCTTTGTCTCTCCATGCTTCAAATTTGCTCATCTCTGAGAGAAAGTTCCTTCTTTGGTCCCTTCAAAGGCTTGCCTCAATTATCAAGAGAAGCTAAAAAGAAGAAAACATTTTAGATTGTCACACAAACTAAATTGTTATTATTACAGTTTATGACAGAGAAATAAAAAAAAAATTAGGCACCACTACTAACTTTTCAGAGAGCTCTGATAGCCAAGTAGTAAGGAGCTGCAATGCTAACCCAAATGCATAGAGTTCAAATCCACTAGCTGTTCCATAAGAGAAAGATGGGCAGTCTCCTCCCCTGTAATTAACTGCCTCTGAAATTTTACCAGAAGGTCAGCTATGAATTGGTTCTGACTCAACAGTACAATACAATATCCTTTTTTTCAGGGCCCCTGGATGGCACAGTTTATGAAGATCTACTAATCTACAGATTGATGGCTCAAATGCATCCAATGCTACTTCAACAAGAAAGGGAGGGGGAGGGGCTGGCAATATGCTTCCATACAGATTACAGCCAAGAAAATCTATGCGCAGTTCTAGAATGTAGCTCAGAAGGTCCTGCTGGTGCAATGAATGAAAACACTGCCTGTTCACCAAAAGTTCAATGGTTCAAACGCAGCCCCACTCTGAGAGAGAGAGAAAACACTGAGGCACCTTGTTTCTGTAAAAAATAGACTCAGAAACCATACAGAGCAATTCTCCTGTGTCTTACAGTGTCACTATAGGTCTGAAGGGACTCCATCACCCTGAGTTTTACTCAATAACACAAATTACCATGAATTGCAAGTGACTTAATGGCAATGGGTTTGGCTTTTCTTCTGGAATTTTCTTCTCAATAGAGAATGTGTTCTGATAAAGAGGAATATTTAATACTAGTTTCTTCAGATCTAGAGCATATTTATAGAAGGAAGGTCTATTTTTTTAGGCTACATATTTTTAAAACAACTACAAGCAGGGGTATAATTCAACTCTTTAAAGCATATAATTCAGTGGTTTTCAATTTACTGAGAGATTAATGTGCAGGGCTTGCCACAGTTATTTTTAAAACATTTTCACCAGAGTATCCCATAGACTGCCAAAAGAACAAAGAAAGTAAAACCAGAATCCTCCTTGGAGGCAAGGATGGCCAAGCCTCATCTCACATACTTTGGGTGCGTTGCTATTGCCCAGTGCCACTGAATTAAACACTATAACTGTGACCCTATAAACAACACATCTAGACCCTCTCCTATTCTGTGCCATCCTCACAATATCTGATACACTCAAATCCATTGTTGCAGTCACTGTGTCAATATACCTGGTTGAGGGTTTCCCCTTCTTTTCCTTTCCCTCTACTTTCCCAAGCATGTCCCTCTCCGAGAAATCGCCTGTCCTACCAACATGCCCAAAGTATGTGAGACAAAGTTTTATCATCTTTTCCTCCAAGGAGCATGCTTGGATAGAAGGGGCTGTTCTTGGAGAGGGATACCATGTTTGGAAAGGTGGAGCATCAGTGAAAGAGAGGAAGACCCTCAATGAGATTGACTGACGCAGTGTGGGCCCCAGTGTGTCAGAAATGCTGAGGTTGGTACTGGATAGGACAGGGTTCATATCTATTGTTCCCAGGGTTGCTGTGAGTCCTATTTGACCCAACACCACTTAGCAACAAAAGCAACTGTGTATGAAGAAAACAAAATTTAGCCAAAAAAAACAAGAAAGAAAAGACAAAAGGGATGTCTGAAGAGTCTCTGAATATGTTTTTGAATACAGAGATGATAAAGTAAAGGAAAAATGATAAAGCTGCTCAACAGAAAATGTAAAAAAGCTGCTAAGTATTACAGTGAAATGTGTAAAGACCTGGAGTAAAAAAAAATCAAAAGTCACAAACATGCTCAGCATTTCTTAAACTGATATAAGTGAAGAATATGTTGAAGGATTCACAGGGCAAAGTACTCAATGATGAAGGGAAAGCATCAAAAGAAGATGGAAAAAATACTGAGTCCCTGTACCAAAAAGAACTTGTCAATATTGAGTAATTTCAGGAGATAGCATATAGTCAAGAACCAATTATCTTACAGGAAGAAGTCCAAGCTCTACAGAAAACATTGGTGGAAGAAAAGTCTCCAAGGACTGACAGAATCCCAGATGACGTGTTTCAACAAACAGAGACAGCCTTACATGTGCTCAATCATCTATCTATTCCAAGAAATCTTGAAACAGGTAACAGGTCAATCAACTGAAAGAGATCTGTATTTGTATCCATTTTAAAAAAGAAAAAGATAGCATTAATACTGCACACAAGTAAAATCTTGTTGAAAATTAATGAAAAATGGCTGGAGAAGTACAATGAAAGGAAATGTCCAGAACTTCAGCTTGGATTTAGAAGAAGCTGTTGGAAAAGGGGATACTATTGCTCATGTCAGATGGTTTTGACTGAAAGTAGAAAGTAACCAGAAATATAGTTATTGTGCTTAACTGATTCCCAAAGGTATTCAATTGTGGCGATAATATAGATAGCATTGAGAAGAATGGAAATTCCAGAATACTTAATTATGCCTATGTGGAATATGTACTAAGACAAAAAAGCAGTTGCTTGAACAGAACAAATGGGTACTATTGAATGCCGTCAAGTCGTAGATGACTCATAGCGACCCTATGAACCAACAACAGCCTGAGCACTGTTCGTACATAGAGTTTCCAGAGGCAAGCAATTTTGGAATTGGATGCCGCTCCTGCTTCCAGGCTTGATTTAGTCGGGAAGCTCCAGCCAACACTGTCCACCATGGGTGCCCATTACCACGATTGG
>NW_006400014.1:497785-498492 GCF_000299155.1 Elephantulus edwardii
GCTTGGTAGCACAGCTTCCTTCCACTAGGCCAACATAGCTCTCTCTTGGTCTTTGTAGATGACAATCACCCACCTTCAGCTTGGTAGCACAGCTTCTTTCCACTAGGCCAGCATAGCTCTCTCTTGGTCATTGTCATTGTTATTGTTGTTTAATGCTGTCGAGTCATAGACAACTCATAGTGACCGTATGAACGAACAGCCTGAGCATAGTTCGTACATCAGGAAAGGTTTGTATCCTTTTACCATATGCCTGGTTCAAGCCATGGTTTTTCAATTGCTTCCTGTGCATCTGAAATTTGGTCAAAGAATAAGAAGATTAAAGAAGAATAAATATATTTGAACTGTGTGTTAGTGAAGAGTACTGGATATATTATGAGCTGCCCAAAGAGCAAACAAATCTGTCTTTAAAGAAGTACAAGCAAAATGCTCCTTAGAGGCAAAGATTGTAAAACTTCACCTCACTTACTATGGGCATGTTTTCATGAAGACCTGCATTTATAAAGAGACAATAGGCTGAGTAAGGTAGAGGCTTAGCAAAAGAGAGGAAGACTTCAATGAGATGAATTGACACAGTAACTATAATAGTGGACTTGAGCATGACAGACAATAAGGATGGTGCAGAATAGGGCAAGGTTCAGATCTGTTGTTCATAGGGTTGTTATGAGTCACAGTCAACTTGATGGCACCTAATAAAACCACCACCACCA
>NW_006400014.1:499637-500972 GCF_000299155.1 Elephantulus edwardii
AACAACAACAACAACAACAACTCCTTGGAGGCAAAGGTTCTGGGGCTTCGTCTGACACACTTTGAGCATGTTGTAAGGAAGGACAGGTCCTTGGAGAGGGATATCATGCTTGGGAGGGTGGAGGGACAGCGCAGGAGGGGAAGACCCTCTATGAGGTGGATTGATTCAGTGGCTGGGGTTATCAGGATGGGTGTATCCAGTGCGACTGGCACAGGATAGAGTAGGGTTTAGGGATGTTGTACATAGGGTCGCTATGAGTAGCAAACGATTCAATGGCACATAACAACAACAACAACAACAACAACAACAACAACAACAAGAAGCAGCAATATGTACGTGACACACAGCCTTAGTTATAGGAAACAAAGAAGATCTGAAGTACTTATTGATGAAGCTCAAAGCCAATAGTCTTAAATATGGATTGCACCTTAACATAAAGAAAACAAAAATCCTTACAACTGAAAAAATAAATAACATCATGATAATCAGAGGGAAAAAGTGACATTGTCAAGGATTTCATGTTAGTAGGTTTACAATTTACAATCATGAAAGCTGCAACCAGGAAAACAAAAAACATTGCATTGGAAAAAATTGCTGCTAAGGACCTCTTAAGGAGCTCTGGTGACCTAGTGGTAAGGAACTATGATGCAATCCCAAAGGCATGAATACACCAGCTGCTTCTCTTGTGCCATTTACTGCCTCTGAAAACCTTCTAAAAGCTCAGCTGTGGGTCAGTTACAACTTGAAGGCACACAATAAGGGCTTCTTTAAAGAGCTAAGAACCAGGATGCCACTTTCACAAGTAAGGCACACCCTATCCAAGCCATGATATTTTTCAATAGCTTAATATACATGTGAAAGTTGGACAATGGGTAAGGAAGACTGAAGGAGTGGTGATTTTGAATTTTAGTGTTGGTAATGTTGTTGTTGTTGTTATGTGCCGTCAAGTTGCTTGCGACTCATAGCGACCCTATGTACAAACAGCCCTAAATCGTGCTCTATTCTGTGCCAATCCCATTGCCCCTGACACACCCATCCCGATTACCCCAGTCACGGAATCAATCCACCTCAAAGAGGGTCTTCCCCGCCTACGCTGTCCCTCTACTCTACCCAGCACGTTATCCCTGTCCAAAGACCTGTCTCTCCTTACAACATGTCCAAAGTATGTCAGGCGAAGCCCCAGAACCCTTGCCTCCAAAGAGCAGCCTGGTTTAACCCTCTCTAGGATGAATCTGTTCGTTTTCTTGGCAGTCCATGGTACATTCAGTACTCTTCTCCAGCACCACAGCTCAAAGGCATCAATTCTCCTTCTATCCTCCTTAGTCATTGTCCAAC
>NW_006400014.1:502343-520167 GCF_000299155.1 Elephantulus edwardii
ATTCTTCCTTGTGCTTTGGTTTCTCTACATTCTAGTGCAATCTTCAGAGTTTCTTCTGACATCCATTTTGGTCTTTTCTTCCTCTTCTGTCTTTGTAATGACCCGTTTGCACTCTTCCTGAATGATACATTTAACATCCTCATGTGCCTTTCTCTTTAGAAGCAAGAATTGTGACTTGTCTCCAATATTTTGTGTACACTCTCAGGTGGGATTGATTCTTTGAGAATGACATAGTGCTTAGAAAAGTAGAGGGTTTGCACTAAAGAAGACCTTCAATAAAATGGACTGATGCAGTGACTGAAACAATGGTTTTAAGTACAGCAGAGATTATGAGATTGGTGCACAAGAGTGCATAGTTTTCTATTGTTGTGTAGAGAGTTGCTAGGAATCAGCCAATAAGAACTGAAGAACATATTCAAGACTCAGGTCCCAACACTGTAGGATTGGCAAAATCCTGAATGATGCAGAAAGCATCAAAAGGAGATGGAAGAATATACACAACCACTATGTCAAAAAGAATCCGTTAATACTGAGGCATTTTTGGGAAGTAGCACACAGTCAAGAATCAATAGTATTGAAGAAAGAAGTGCAAGCTCACTGGAGGTATTAGTCGAAAATAAGGCCCCAGGAATGGATGGGATACCAATTTAGGTGGTTTTTAAAAAATATTTTTATTGGGTTTCATATAATAATTTCTTTACATTGTTTCAGTCATATACACTGTGCCTTATTCAATTTTTCATCTACCTTGTGCTTCATACAATCATTCATATACATTCTATTTTACATTACTTTTTAAAATTGGTTTACTTACAAAGTTTATATACATTGTGTTTCACACTATTCTTCATTCATATTTTATGATGCAAACCTGGCTGTGCTCACCAGTCTCTGTCAACTAATATGGAAGTTACTGGCCAATCTACTGGAAAAATGCATATCTTCTCTTATTCCCAAGAAAGGTTATCTAATAGACTGAAAATCATCAAACAAGGTCATTAATATTACATACAAGTCTTGTTGAATGTTATTTTTTTAAAAAAATGACAAAACATCAACAGGGAACTGTCAGAGCAAGGATGTCAGTTTAAAGACTAATGTGTGTCTAGTCCAAGCCTTGTAGTTTTCATTTGCTTTCTTTGCATCTGAAATGTGGGCAATGAACAAGGAAGACAGAGGAAGAATGGATGTCTTTGACTTGTAGTGTTGGCAAAGAGTATTGGATTTACCATTGACTTCCAAAGAACAAATTTTTCTTGAAGGAAGTGCAACTAAAGCATTCCTTAAAGACAAAGATGGTGAATTTTTTTCACGAGGAACCAGTCCTTAGATACGTGCTGGGAAACGTAGAGGGTCAGCAAAAGGAAATAAGACTCTCTCAATGAGATGGATGGGTTGATGTGGTAACTATTACAATGGGTTCGAACAAAAGATGGGCACAGGATAGGAGAATGTTCAAGTCTGTTGTTCATGAAGTTGTTATGAGTCGGTAAATGTAATGCCACTTAAGGCCAAGAACAAGAAGTCAGAACCAGCCAGATGGAAACTAAGAAAAACAATTACACATCTCTAATGAAATGCAAACCAAAACCACAATGAAACCCTTTGTGACAGTTCTGCACCATCCTGTAGGACCACAGTGAATAGAAAAATCAACTCACCGGCACTGGGTTTGGTTTTGGTTTTTCAATGACTAATAATGTTTAATATAAACTTCATTTGTTTATTGGTCATATAGCACAGTACATGTCAGGCTGCAAAGCAAAATTTTGTCAATCTGAGTCTACCAGGTACTTGATGGGAGAAAGATAGACAGTCTCCACTCATCAAGTCTGCAGATTCAGAAAGCCAACAGACGTTGCTATGAGTTGCAATTGACTATCTAGCAGTGGGTTGGGTATATCTTCTTTGGAGAAATGTCTATTCCAAATAATATTTCATTGTCTTTTTAAATATACACATTATTTTTATGTCTTAGATCTATGTTCTTCCTCAAAGAGATTATTTGCAATTATTTTTCCCATTCTGTGGGGTTTTTCACTTCATTTACAAAAATCATTTGTTTGCATGTACTAATATTAATCATGTTTTATAGATGTACTTTGTGGTTTATATAATCATTGATATACATTATATTTTATATAATTACTATTGCTTGATGCCTATTATCACCCTCTCTTTTCTTTTCTTTAATTGAGATTTTATTGTAAGTTTATAAAGAACTTGGATTTCCATTCATTCATTGTTGTATATTTTCCTCCATGCCCTACCCCCAGTTCACTTTTTTCTTTGGGAAAAAAGTTCTTTCATTGTTATATAATCCCCTCCTCCAATACCAATTTACTATGCAACTCTTATTGTGGACTCTTGTCATATCAATAATACCTAATCATATATTCCTCTTATACAGTTCTCTCTCTCATCTGATTCAATGCTGCATAGATTATTTATCCCCTCTTTTCTTAGTTTCCCCCCCAACTCCCATGTCAATCCTGTTTTATAACAGTGGCAGTATGTATTATTTGTCTTTTTGTGGCTGAGATATTTCGTATCCTCCAAGGTTACCTATTTAGTATATTTCATGAGTTCATTGTTTTTCAGTGCTACATAATATTCCATTGTGTATATACCAAAGCTTCTCTAACCATTCATTTGTTGATGGCCACTTGGGTTGTTTCCAACTCTTTGCTATTATGAACAAAGCAGCAATAAGTGTGGGTGTGCAAATATCTGCTTGAGTGTCACTCATGATTTCTTTAGGGTATATTACCAGTAGTGGAATTACTGGGTCAAATGGTATTTTTATTTCCAACTTTTTGAGAAAGCGCCATACTGCCTTCCATAGTGGTTGCACCATTTTACACTCCCACCAACAGTGAATAAGGATTCCAGTTTCTCGACAACCTCGCCAGCATTTGCTGTTGCTGCTCTGTTGAATATTGCTATTCTTACTGGGGTGAGACAATATCTCATAGTTATTTATCACCCCTTCTTTTTAAGCCCCTAAAGTCTTTTCACTTTCTTGATTCTTCCCTTTGAAGTGATTTTTAATTGTGATAGAGTCCAATATATCTATCTTTTTTGTTTATGCTTTTAGTATTGTATCTATGTCACATCTGAGACCAAGGAGATCTATTATGTTTTCTTAAAAGAGTTTCACAGTTTCATCTCTTAAGTATAGGTTATTGATATATCACAAATTATTTTTTTCTCTCACGGTTTTAAACTGCTCATTTTTCTGTTTCTACCTTTATAAGAAAGAAGTAATTTTGAAATTTTGCCTTGGGCAAAAGGTATTATTATATGGCAACAGAAGTAGTTCTTCCTTTTTTTCTACATTCTCTCAAAGGGGGACCTTTTTCTAGATTTTAAGACACAATGTTGACATAATATTTTTTAAGATTGCTGAAAAGACTTGAGGGGAAACAATGTGACTGCCAGGCACAAAGAGACAGTTAAAATAAAAATTGGAGTACTTTTAATTTTTACTAATCAATGGCACTTATCTAGCTGTCTGATTCCATCATTATGCACCATCCCTATGGTGTTAGGGGCTTATTGTTCAAAATGGCTTTCCTAGTCATTTTCTGACTTGGCCATGTGGATGGGTGGGAATATGTGCCTATCCACAAGGGGACTGGCTAGTCTCATCAGTCCACTAGGGAACTGGTTAATCTTATCGTTAAACTGAACAGATCGAGCAGAGAATTGGAGAATCTTCTCCAGCAGCAAAGCAGCAGCAAGCAATTGCAACATGCCTCCAGGGCCAGAGATTATTGCACCAACTAGATTAGGGCCTATGGGAGCAGCAGCCATAGCAGCAGCAGCAGCAGCAGCAGCAGCAGCAGCAGCAAACCAAGGACCTGATGTGACACAGAGTGGATCTTGGAACTGCTACCCCACAGGGAACTCTAACTAAAAACTTGTGCCCAAGTTTGCTAGAGTTGGGGGATGAGTCATAATTAGCAGGACTGAGAGTTTTATAACACTAGCCTCAATCCCGAAGCTCAAGGCTGAGGTGTCTGTGAGCACTTTCAGAAGCTGTCCTGACTGTATTTCACTTTTCACCTGAATTATAGCCTTTTGACTTACCTAATACAATTCTTTTTGGGCTGCGAGTAATCACATCAGATTTTAGACCCTGTAGAGTAGAAAGATTGGTATTGGGATGAGTAGAAAGAAGTGAGGGCGTGTGGGGAACATGTATGACCTCACGGGAATTGGTTTTCTGTTGTTGATATTATTGAGGGGGACAGTTCCTCTTTGTGGAGTTGGTAAAGGTCAAATATGGCCATCCCCATGTAACCCTTGCTCTTTTTTACAAGCCCCAACCCCAAACCAAGCCACTTTACTTCAATGAAGACAGATACATATATATATAACATTAGCCTTCAAGCACTGTTCTAAGTTATACACAAGCTATAATTCATTCTCATAGCAACTTATGAAATAGGTACAGTTTATTATGTCTATTTTATAGATCAAAATAGTGATGCAGAGAATATTTAACTCATTTGCTCAAGTTTCAACAGCTAGTAAATGGTAGTGAACTTTAGTGGACATTCAGTCAAATCTGACATAACAGAAGACTACTTTTGCTACAGAAGGCTGGATCTCATAATTTTTCAGACTCAAGAGACAAAATAACTTTATTAAAGTCTGTCGAGGAAATGGATAGTTCTTGCTGGCTTTAAGCAGATTATCTCTTAATAGTCACCAGATCTCACGGAGAAATATGGTGAATTTTTTCCCTTTTTCTTTTTTAAAAAAAAATGTTATTTTAATGAAAGTTTACAGAAATGTTGTGTTTCCATTCATTCATTCATGCACATTTTCCTTCCTTCCCTTCTCCTAATTCACTTTGCAAGGCACTTCTTATTCCAGATTGCTAATTGTCATATGTATGATCCCCAATCATACATTTCTTTCAAATAGTCCTTTCCTCTATCTGTTCCAGTGCAATGTTCATCACCTATACAATCTTTTGCTGTTCTCTGCTCACCCCCTGCACTGAGGCCAATCCTATTTTATAATAGCTATCTTATGCAGTATTTGTCCTTTGGTGACCAAGATATTTAAAAACTCAGCATAATGTTTCCCAGATTCATTCATGTTGTGTAGTGCTTCACAAGTTTGTTTTTCAGTACTTTGTAATAATATTCCATTGAGTGAATGTACAACAATATCTCCATGTATTCATTTGTTGATGGGCAGTTGGGTTACTATCATCTCTTCACTATTGTGATGAATGCTGCAGTAAACATGGGTGTGCATACATCTGTTTGTGTGGCAGCTCTGATTTCTTTAGGGTATAGTTCCAGTTGTGAGATATTGTTTGGTGTTTTTATGTGTCCTTGCATTAGAATCACCCATAGCTGACCCTCCAGCAGGTTTTCAGAGGCAGTAAAACACATGGGAGGAAAATGCCTATTTACAGAATTTGAAAATTTGCTAGAGGGTCAACTATAAGTAGGTTCCAAATTGATGATAGTGAGTGAAGAGTAACCTACCCAAAACCATGTAACTGATTGTTCTGTATCATATTTCCTCTATTTGAGATCACTAATATGGTTACTAGTTTCCTCAGGGATTCTTGAGTGATAATGTGTTTATGATCATGGGTCACATAATCCATTATGTCCAAGTAGGCATGTAGTTCTTCATTCAAGTTTACACAGAACACAGGTTCTGTGTGCTTTACTATGCTAAGAGCTGGGAGGCAAATGATCAGTACAAATATTACCTGACAAGCCCTGATTCCTAGGAGCTTACCATCTAATAACACAGAAGACACATGGAGAAGATGTTTAGATGAGAGAACAGATACTAAGAAAGTTTTGACAACAAGGAGGGTACTGCCAACACAATATTAGAAATAGCAGAAAGCCATGAAAATGCAATATTAAGACTGAAATGGCAGAAGTGTCCAACATGCTTGAAGGGAAAAAAGTAGAACAGAAGAGATGAAGCAGACAGGCAGTGAGATGGAAGACAAGAACCTCAGTGGAAACATACTAGAAGAAAAGTCAGAGATAAGATATAAATAAAGTGAAGAAAAAAAAACACAACCCAACAACAACAAAAAAACCAACATTAGAATTATGAGGGATGACATCAAAAGGAATAACATATGTATGACTTGAATTCTAGAATATGAGAGTAATAGGGAAGTCACTGAGAAAATTGTGAGAGAGGTACTAGAGTATTTTGAAGAATGAGGGAATCCACATTCAGGAAGCTCAGAGAACACCAAATAGACTTGACCCAAAAAGGAAAACATCAAGACATAGCATAGTCAAATTCTCCAAAATAAAAGATAAGGATAAAATACTGGAAGCAGCATGAGAAACACAGAGCCACCTATGAAAGAAAAGCTATTATATCAATTTCTGATTTTGCAGCAGAAACCATGTAAGCAAGAAGACAATGTGGTGTCATATACAGAAAGTTGAAAGAAAATAATTGCCAATTGAGGATCGTGTACCCAACAAAACTCCCCATCAAATATGAAGGAGAAAAATCACATCCTTTGCAGAAAAGAAAGAACTTAAGGAATATGTGAAAACAAGACCAAATCTATAAGACCTTTTAAGGGAAGCCCTTCACAGAGAGACAATAAAAGAAAGTGGATGGACCATCACAACAAGAAACAACAAAACAGGAAACACAGCAAAATGGCAATGATAAAACCTGGCCTGTCAATAACCACACTTAATATGAATGGACTAAATGAACCAATGAGGAGAAAAAAAGTAGTAGAATGGGGTGGTGTGGGGCAGGGGGAAGCTTCTCAATATGTTGTCTACAAGAGACACATCTAATAAATGAAGAGAAAGAGAAACTAAAAATCAAAGGCTGGAAAAGAATATACCAAGCAAACAGCATCCACAAAGAAGCAGGGGTGACAATACTAATCTCTGATAAAATAGAGTTGAGAATGAAAATCACCACAAAAGAAAGGGCATTATATAATGATTAACATCACAGTAGATTTAGAAGATGTAACATTGCTCTACATCTATGTGTCAAATGATACACCTGCTAAATACATAAAAACAACTGTTAACAGAATTAAAGGAAGAAATAGACAGCACCACAATACTTGTAGGAGACTTTAACATGCCACTCTTGCCAAAGGTTAGGTCAACTCAAAAGAAACTTAACAAAGATGTAGAAGACCTAACTACACCATAATCCAACTTGACCTTGTGGATATATGCTGAGCGCTGCACCCACCTAAAATTCAATTCACTTCCTTCTCAAGTGTACATGGTACATTCTCCAGAATTGATCATATATTAGGACACAAAGCAAGCCTCAACAAATTAAAAAGCAGTGAAATAATAAAAATTATCTTCTCTGACCACAATGCCATAAAACTAGAACTTAACCACAAGAAGATAAAGTCACCAACATGGAGGCTATATAACACCCTGCTAGGATGCAATTGGGTTATAGAAGAAATAAAGAATGAAATAAAAAAAAAATTCCTCAAAACAAATGATAATGAAAATACAATATACCAAAACCTCTGAGATGCAGCTAAGGCAGTCCTCAGGAGGCAGTTCATAGCAATAGGAAAACACATAAAAAACAAAGACATAAGCAAACTTAGTGGTCTAACTCAACACCTTTATCAAATAGAAAAAGAACAACAGCCTCTAGAAGAAAGGAAAACAGTAAAACAACTGAAACCATCAATAAGGCCAGGAGCTGGTTTTTTAAAGGGTCAATAAAATTGACAAACCATTGGAAAACTTACCTCCCCCCCAAAAAAAGTAGGAGACACAAATAACTCGATTAAAGAATGATGGAAGTGACTTCACAACAGAACCAGAGGAAATGAAATGTGTAATAGTGGAATATTATAAAAAGCTATATTCTGATAAATTTGAAAACTTAGAGGAAATAGACAAATTCCTTGAAACTCATGCCCTCAGATTGACACAGACAGATGTAGAACACTTACACAGACCTGTCACAAAAGAAGAAATTTAGCAGATCATAAAAAGACTTGCCTGCAAAAAAAGTCCTGGACCAGATGTCTTCATGGCTGAGTTCTACCAAACATTCAGAGAAGATTTATCCTCAAGCCTTCTTTAGTTATTTAAAAAAATAGAAAAAGAAGGAACACTCTTAGAGACATTCTATGAAGCAAGCATAACCTTAATACCAAACCAGGCAAAGATATCAACAAAAAAGAAAACTATAGACCAATATCTCTCATGAATGTAGACTCAAAAATCCTTAACGAAATCCTAGTCAATAGAATCCAAAAGCACATCAAAAAACTAATTCATCATGACCAAGTGGGATTCAAATGAAGTATCCAATAATGGTTCAATATAAGTAAAACTATCAACATAATCCATTACATCAACAAAGCAAATAACAAAAAAACATATGATCCTAGCAATTGATAGAGAAAAGGCATTTGACAAAATCCAACACCGCTTCCTGATTAAAACACTCAGCAAAATTGGAACAGAAGGGAATTTCCTCAACATAGTGAAAAGTATATATGCAAACCCAAGAGCCAACATCATTCTCAATGGAGAAAGATGAAAGCATTTTCTTTGTGAACAGGGACCAGACAAGGATGCCCATTGTCACCCCTTCTATTTAATATTGTATTGGAATTACTTCCTAGGGGAATATGACAAGAGAAGGAAATAAAAGGCATCCCGATTGGCAAAAAGATGGTTAAACTGTCACTGTATGCAGATAGTATGATAGTGCACACAGAAAATCCCAAGGACCCCCTCCAAAAAAACCCCACAAAAACCACAAATCCAAAAAAAAAAAAACAAACCAAAAACCCAGCAAAACAAAAAACCTGTTAGAGCTACTAGACCAATTTAGTAGAGCGGCATGATACAAGATCACTATCCAAAAATCAGTGGGATTCCTTTACAATAACAAAGAGAACTCAAAGAAAGAAACCAAAAAAGCAATACCATTTACAATAGTCAACCACAAATTAAGATACTTGGGAGTGAACCTAACTAGAAACACAAGTAACCTATAAAACAAAACAAAATAAAACAAAACACCCCTACAGAATATTTTCAAGAGACACAATACAAGACCTAAATAAATGAGAAAATGTTAACAATCCTACAATAAGTGATCTACATGTTCAACTCAATCTCAACACAGACACCAAATTAATTTTTCAAGGAGATCAAAAGGGAAACTATCAAGTTTATTTGCAGAGACAAGAAACACGGAATAAGCAAAGCACTTTGAAAGACAAAAATTAAATGGGAGGCATAGTACTCTCTGACCTCAAAACCTACTATACAGCAGTAAGAATTAAAATAGTGTGGTTCTGGTACGACAGGCACATAGCCCAGTGGAACAGAATTGAGAACCAAGAAATTGACTCATCTATTTACAGTCAACTGATATTCCACCAGGAAATAAAACCTATCAAATGGGGTAATGACAATTCCTTCAACAAATTGTTGTTGTTGCTATGTGCCATCGAGTCGCTTGCGACTCATAGCAACCATATACACAAGAGCCCTAAACCCTGCTCTATCCTGTGCCAAACTTATGGTTCCTCCTTGTAACATGTCCAAAGTATGTCAGATGAAGTTTCAGAATCCTTACCTGCAAGGAGCAGCCTGGCTTCACCTTAAACAAATAGTGTTGGCAAAACTGGACTGCTAACTGCAGAAAGCTGAAACAGGATCTCCAACTCACACTATACACAAAAATCAACTGAAGGTGGGTCTGATACCTTGGATTAAAAACAAAAACCATAAAGTTCATAAGAGACAAACTGGGATCAAGCTTAGAAGGCCTAGTCTATTGTATAAGTAGACTGCCAAAGATAGCAAAAATGTACAATCTTGAAAGGATAAAATTGATAAGTGGGACCTTCTAAAGATTACATTTCTGTGCTCATCAAAAACTTTTTCCAACAGAGTGAAAAGAAAACTTCCTGATTGGGGAAAAACAATTGGCAATACCATTTCAGACAAGGTCTCATAACAAAAGTTTACAGAATCCTCCTGGGCCTCTGGAAGAAAAAGACTGATAATGGGCAAAAGACATGGCAAAACTTTTCACAGAAAAGGATATTCAGATGGCCAACAGACACATGAAGAAATGCTCCAAATCACTGGCAATAAGAGAGATACAAATCAAAACCACAATGAGATACCATCTTACCCCAGTAGCAGTGCCAGAGTTTTGCAGGGTATCAAGTAATAAATATTGGAGATGATATGGAGATAGAAACTGTTATATGCAGTTGGTGGGATTGCAAAATGGCTATTCTGGAAGGCAGTTTAGTGTTTCCTCAAAAAGCTGAACATAGAAATTCCATATGACTCAGCTATTTCACTGCTTGAAATATACCCTGAGAAAATGAGAACAGAGGCACAAATAGAGACTTATACATCAAAGTTCATAGCAGCATTATTCATCAGAGCAAGGACCTGGAAACAGCCCAAATGTCCAACCACAATCAAACGGATTGAGAAATTATGGTACTTTCACATGATGGAATACTATGCAGCACACAGGAACAATGATTTTGTAAATTACTACCTCACTTGGGAGAGACTGGAGAGCATTATGCTAAGTGAATTCAGTCCCATAAGACCATTATTATAGAATGTATATGAGGATCCAAGGTAGGGAGGAGGGGAGCAGAGGGGTAAGGATGAGGTGGGGCTTAATCATTGGGTCACATAATTTGATGGGTGAAGGGAGGGGTGCATAATGGAAAAAGGAAAGGTCAGTGTGAAAAACAATGTATACATACTTTGCAAGTAAACCAGTATAAAATAAAAATTTTATAAAAAGAAAAAAGGAATCTGAATCAAGTTTTCACTTACTTGCAACTAAAATACACCAATTAATAACTATTTATTTATTTATTCTTCATTCTTTCTTTCATGCTTTAAAAAGCATCATATAATCTTACTATAGTTAGATAATAGGATTAGCCCTGGAAGATCCTTAATCTATGTCTTCAAGTAACTCCCTAGCTGGCGGTGGGGGAGGGGGTGTCAGTGGGCAGACACAATACATGTCGTTAAAAAGCAATGAGCTATAAATAATATCTGTCAGAATAAATGATGTTTTTGTAATGACATTCAGAAAGTATTTTAGTCATTGTCAATAGTTAAGACATCATTCCAGAAAAGACTTTATCACTAGTATGGATCACATTTTACAGGATGATACTTTGAGATGACCTTCAAAGTATTATTCATTACTAAAAAGCAATCATGGTAAATTAATCAACAGAATATTTTCCTGTGGTTGCAATTATTCCTTTTAACAATAAACTGATCACACTGCATAGTTTACAGGTTTCAGGTCAATTCCTAGGAAAGCTGTAACTCTGTTATTCTAAGAAAGTTCTTCAGTTCAACATTGTTAATCGCCCCCTTAAAACTAGCCTTGAAGTTGATTTTTACTTTTAACACCCCTTCATATATCAGAGTAGAACTGTGCTTTATAGGATTTTCAATGTCAGAGTTTTCAGGGTAGGTCATCTGGCCTTTTGAAGAACTTGGGAATGGGCTTGAACTTTCAACTTTTGTAGCTTGTTGTAAACTCAGGTTAGCAGCTAAGTGCATTACTCAAGAACTCATAGACCCTTGTTGTTTGTTGTTGTTATGTGCCATCAAGTTGCCTGTGGTTTACAGTGACCTTATGTGCAACAACTCTGAAGCCTTTCCTGTCCTGAGCCAGTCTCACTGACTCAAACACACGTAAGCCCATTGCACCAGTTACTGTATCAATCCATTTCATCCAGGGTCTTACTTTTCTGCACTGTCCATCCACCTTATCCAAGGCTACGTGCCCAAAGTATGTGAGGTGAAGCTTGAAAATCCCTACTTCCAAGGACAAACTTGGTTTCATCCTCTCCAAGATTGACCTATTTGTTTTCTTGGCAGTCTATGGTATGTTCAAGATTCTTCCCTAGCACGACAACTCAAAGGAATCAATTCTTCTTCTCTCATCCTTAGTCATTGATCAGCGCTCTGATGCATATTAAGTAACTGTGAAGACCATGGGCTGGATCAGGCATACCTTGGTCTCAAGACTAACATCAATGCTTCTCAGTACTTTTGAGAAGTCCTAACAGCAGATTTTCCCAGTGCAATTTGTCTTTTGATTGTCTGACTGCTGGTGCCAAAAGCATTGATTGTGGAGTTGAGCAAACATTTTTGAGCCTCCAATTCTCCCATAAAAAGAGAGGGGAGCAAGAATTTCCTTTCAGTGAAATGTAAATAGTAAATGAGCTCATAAGCATACAGTTGTTGGCCCACGGTAGGAACTTGCCAAAAGATTGTGATACTAATCTCTAATAAATGTACCACTGTCCTATATTTATAAAATCCCTGGTGGCAGAGATGGTTAAGCATCCAACTGTTAACAGGAAAGTTCATGTTTCGAATTTACAGTCACTCTACAGGCAAAAGAAGAGTAGTTTGCGTCCATAAAAATTTATAGCCTGAGGAGATTCCAAGATGGTGGCAGTGGTAGAAACAATGTGGTGAGCTGTGGGAGCAGCGAACCACATGGAGGAGGGCCACCATGACCTTCTACAGCCCTCTGTTTATTGATAATTTAATAGTTAAACAGTTGATGACTGGTCTTTGGTGCGGATCGAGGCTCAACATCAGGAGACCAAGGATTCCCAGGGAGGAATGGGAATCCTCCTGCAGCTCCCAGCCCCCTGCTGCTGAGCCTGTGCTGATGCTGCAGCTCCATGAGGCTCCGACCACCTGGGATGGACAGTAGGCACCCCTCCCCTCAAGTTTGGTACAAGGAGCAGCCACACTGGCGCAGAGCGGTCTTGTTCTGGGGAGAATTCTTGGAGCCAAGATGGTAGTGGCGGGAGATGCAATGACAGGTTGGGGTTTCCTTGGGCAGGCCAGAGAGGAAGATCACCAATACAATGGATTGATGAGAGTCATTGTGAGCTGTCTATGACTTGAGGATACTTAACAGTGGCAGCATGTCCAAGACAACAGATATCCTCAACACACCACATCTCTTGATCAGTTGACTGCATCTGCCAAGAACTGTTTAGACCTGCGCAGGTGGGGGAGGCTGTCTGTTCACCACTCTCAGGTCCCCTTCTCCATTTATAAAGGGGGAGGGCAGTGATACCTACTTCAAATTACAGTATGACCACTTGAGGGGGTTAAGGGCGGCGGTGCCAGAATTGGGGACGCTGTCCCTGGCCACATGGTCTTCAGTGAGGTGTGGGGTCTGGACTTCGGTGGGGAAGTGCGCCAGCCAGCCCTTAGAGTGTGTCGCTTGACCCTCGGGGGGTGCTGTCCAGCCCTCGGGGTGGGCTCTTTGACCATTGGGGAGAGCTGTTTGGCCCTTGGGGTGAGCTGCTTAGCCCTCAGGGTGAGCTGATCAGTCTCTGGGGTAAGCCATTCAGCCCTCGGGTGAGCCATTCAGCCCTCGGGACGAGCTGGCACTCGGGGTGAGCTAGCCCTCGGGGTGAGCTCCTCAGCCCTCAGGTGGTGCCATTCAACCCCTGAGTAGAAAAAACTGCCTAAGGTGTACAAAGAATTTTATCTAGGCTACTTTCCTCCACCCTCTCCCCCAGTACACCTGTAAGTAACACCTGCAAAGCCCTTCCATTTGTAATTAACAAGTTTGTTCTCTCTAGGTTTGCTCCCTTTCCTATAGGTAACCTTAACACTGAGTTTTACACCAGACCTGACCATGAACCCAGTTCCAAAGACAAAAAGGAAATACAGCTGCCAGGTAAGGAAGCAAAGGAGGATGGAACTTCAGGGTTCAGTCAGCCATACCCACTGGACCCACCCTGGAAAACAATTTACAGTCCAGAGGGGAGTAAATGTCAGGAAAATAACAGAGCAAGAAGGCAAGCAGCTTTAATCCAAGACCAGTAAGGTGATAAAGTGTGCTCCCTTTCCCCCTTCACATCAACACCCCTGTTCATCATGAAGAAGCCAGAGAGGCTGTACCCAATTCCCAAATGATAAATCCACAAGTGAGTAAGACAGTTTGTTTAATCACCATTGGACTATGCTTACCATTGCCCTGTATCATCTGGTCCCCACTGGATCCTTTTCATTTCCTTCACCTGCTAACCCCACCAATCAAATTGTGCAGCCCCACAACTGCATCCCTGCAATTTCATCCCTGCCCATCATCACCATTCTGCTCCCAACCTCACCTCCATGTATCCCCAAGATGTTTTTCCCAATAAAAGAAAAGAAAAAAATTATAACCTGAAAACTTTTAAGTAGTTCAAGTCTGTCTTATAGGGTCACTCTGAATTTGATTCTATGCAACAATAGTGAGGGGTTTTTTTGTATGTTTGTTTTTTGAGGTGGGAGAGAGGAAAGAGGAGTTCTATTTAGGAATCCTGGTAGCATGTTAATTAAAAACTATTTGGCTAACTAAAGGTTTGTTGGTTCAAATCCACCAACTACTCTGTGAGAAAATTACTCTGTGTAAATCTTTGCAGAGATTTACAGCTTTGGAAACCCTCTGGGCAGTCCTACTTTGTCCTGCAGGGTCAATATGAGCCATAATCTAAGTTACAATTGAATAAGGGTAGTACATTTTGGGGTCCTTATAAAAGGAGCAAGGGCCATGTGGGGACAGTCATATCTGACCTTTATCAACACCACAAAGAGGAACTGTCCCCACCAACAATGTCCACAACACAAAACCAATTCCCATGAGGTCAGTCACAGTCCCACACCTCTTTCCTCCAATTGCAGCACCAATCTTACTGCTCTGCTGAGTCTGAAATCTGTTTTAATAGCTCATAGAACACACAGAATCATACTCACAATTATGAAGTTTTATTAGGGAAATAACCAGGATAGAATTTCAGTAGGTAATAGGATACAATTTCTTAGTCAGGACAACTCTGAAGTAGACTCACAGGTCATTCAGCCTTCAGTCTCATGGCCTTAGGCCAGTGTTACAAAGCTCTTAGTCCTGCTAATTATGTCCCTCCTCCCCGGTCCTTTAACGAACTTTGAGGAAGGCTCTTAGCTCTGGTTTTGAGAGGTAGCAGTCCCAAGGTCATTTCTGTCGTATATCAGGTCTCTGGTTCTCTGCTGCAGCTTTTGCTTCCTTTCTGTACATCTGGCCGAAGAAAGAATCTCTGGCTCCAAAGGGCATGCTGCATTTGCTTGCTTCTTCTTGGCTGGTAGTGAGATCCTTGCATTTCACTGCTCAATCTGCTCAATTTAATGGCAAGACTAGTCAATCCTCTTATGGATAGACTAACACACTCCTATTCACATATTGCCCCCATCTACATGGTAAAAGCAAAGTTAATGGCTAGGAAAGTGATTTTGAACAATAAACCCTTAACATCTTAGGCCTGTATTTGGTTATTGCTTTGAGAGATTTCAAAAGATATTACAATTTCCCTCTCAATTTATCATCACAGCTTTCCCAGATGACCCTATTTTCCAGACTACCTTAACTGCCAGACTTATGCTATGTTTGAGTACCTACTACCTCTAAGCCACAGGGCACATAACTCATGACAAAATCCAACTCTAAACTTTAAGGAACTCATTTGCGGGTGCATAAAAAAACCTTAAAGAAAAGTAAAGGAAGAAAATGTTTCCAAATAGCAACATTGTTGCTATAAGGTGCCATTTGGTTGACTTGAACTCATAGCAACCTTAAGTACAACTGTTTAAACCATACCCAATCCTGTGCCACCCTCACAATCACTGCAGTGCATGATTTTGCAGTCATTGTGTTAATTCAACTCTCAGAGAGTTTCTGCCCATTCATTGACCCTCTGCTTTTCCTAGCATGCTGTCCTTCTCCAGGGACAGGCCTCTCCTGAGAACATTTTCAAAGTATGTGAGATAAAGTCTCACCTTCCTGCTTCTAAGGAGCACTCTGGCTGAATTTCTCCCAAGACAGACTTGTTTGTTCATTTGGCAGTCCGCAGTATATGCACTACAACAAAAACGAAAGCTTAAAAAAGAAATCCAGTATGAATTACCCAACGTATTAAACAAAGTGTTATATAAGCAAGAAGAAAGAGAAGTTGCAAGTCAAAGTACTTCAGGCAATTTTAGTTTTCATCCCAATTTGGAACTTGTCGAATTCTTCTATCTTTTTTTAAGGTGAAGTGAGAGCTATTTGGATTTACTGACATCATGTTCCCTAATGATTGGTCTTTCTGATTCAAAGGCTCTATCAACACTCTGATGTTATGTCACAGGGATGGAAAATCAAGGGAAAATGCTCTACACAAAACAAACCTCAGATGTCCTAGAACAACCCTTCTTTTCCAAATTTGGTCCTTATTTTCAATTCCAAAAACAACACACAAGGACTTAGAAGGTACAAACTAGCTCATGTTTATGCATGCAGCCCTGGAGAAGCTAGGATTTCAGATGCCTTTGATTATGAACTGGCAGAAGAAAACATCCACCCAAAGTTACTGAGGAACCCACTCACCCTGCCCCCGCCTCACCTAAAGCCCAAAGAGACAGCCATCCTGCATCAATTTACAACAGAACACTTGACACGCCTTTATTGGTATATCTTTCTTATGCATTTGACCAATCAAAATGATAATTTAGACAAACTGTGGATGGCAGAGTGCATTATCCAGCAATATCTCATTATTATGCAAAAAAATCAGATATTCACAGCAACTGTCTCATCTATTTATTGTTTGGTTACTCATCTGGAAATTTTAATACTTTCTTCAGGGGCAGGGACTGGCAATAAAAAAATAGACCTATATATCAAACCTTTAACATCTAGCCATCATTGTGTGCCATAATACAGATGGAGTGGCTATCAGCAAGCTTGACTGTGTTGGTTTATTTCCTTCAACAGAGAAGGTGGATTTAAATGGGATAAAATACCAAAGTTGACTTAAAGCTGGAGAGCCTCTCCACAGATTTTGGTTCCTATGAAAGTGAGGAGAACTGGCTATCGAGGCAGATTCTGGAGATGCTGCAGGTTCTGTGGCTCACCACCTCGATAAAGTGAATATTGAAAAAAAAATCACATGGATATTTTTGCTTTCTAGTGCATATAAAAATTATGTTTACATTATACTATAGTCTACTTAGTATCCAATAGCACCATGGGAAAGTTCAAAATAGTGTGAAAATTACCAAAATGTACTACTACAGATACAAAGTGAGTCCCTGATGCGGAAGGGAAAAAAAATAAACGGCACTGATAGATTTGTTTGACCTATGGTTGCAACAAATCTTCAGTTTGGTAAACAGACAGTATTTGGGAAGGAGAATAAATTGAAGCATCATAAAATGAGGTATGTCTATTGTCTGCCTCCCCAGGAATTGATGCCCAGGGTCACCAATGGTTGTCTGCAAGACTAAAAGACTGGATATGAGAAGGAGAAATGAGAGCTGTTTAAAGCAGGGACAAGACAATCACATTTCAGAGACACTGTTCGTAATCATCCTTCTTATGGCTCTGTTTCCATGGGCTTCACTTGTCTTTTAACAAACACAAAGCTTGCCCTATGTTACACACTTTTCTGACTACTTTAAAGCCATTAACATGTTTCATTTTCATTATCACTCTAGGGGATAGGTATTGGCATTATACCATTTTGGAGGTGGGGAAACCAAGATTTTAAATAAAGTGGTTATGGAACTTGCCCAATGTACAACAAGATGGCTCCAGAATTTGTGCTCATAAGCACTGTACCTTCTGTGCCTGTTGTATAGATGTGCTAGCTTTCCATTGCTGCTCTTCAGAAGAGTGAGCTGGCAGGGAGTAGGTGTGGACATTCAGGTACCTGTAATAGAGGTATCTTTTCTTTTTTTTTTTTTTTCTA
>NW_006400014.1:520842-535580 GCF_000299155.1 Elephantulus edwardii
AGTGGCATCATGTAATATTTGTCCTTTTGTGACTGGGATATTTCACTCAGCATAATGTTCTCCAGAGTCAACCATTTTGAGGAATATTGCATGAGGTATCTTTTCAAGAGAGCAGTATGTTGAAGTGATTGACGAAGCTATGATGAAGATGCTCTAGAGGACCAAACCATCAACCAATTCAATTACTATGGATTTTCAGAAGTGGTAAAGCATACAGAAGAGATGTTCTATCTTTCTCCTTTGGAATAAGTGATGAATTTGCACCCAGAACTTTTAGGTTGGCAGTGCAGCTTCCTAACCATTAGACCACCAAGCAGCATAAAATACATGGTAGAAACACTAAGGGTTGGTGGTGAGATTGAGGAAACAGTCTCCATTGTCCTTCCTCTCTCTCCTTTCCCTACACATTGTCAAGGTTATTAATCTTATGGGAGAAGACTGCCCATTTCTCTCCTGAGAAGTACCCAATAGAGTCAAACTGTTAACTGGTCAGCAGCCCAACACATATGTACTATGCTACCAGGGCTCCATTTTCTAAGCCTAGAACCAAACATTTGCCTGCAGGTCATCTCCAAAAAATTATAAGGAATATCCTAGTATTATCAAGATAAACTGATTTAGAAATAGGCAATGAGATTTTAAAAGCTCTACTTTTAACAAGCTCTCTTAACAATTCTTAATCACACCAAAATCTGAAAACTATCAGAATAGATATTCTTGACTAGGCTTATTGTCAGGTTTACTGAATCAGCTCATCTTGAAAACCGTTTAGGGCAATTCTGCTCTGTCCTCTAGCACTATGATTTGTAATCTACTCAACAATAATTTACCAAAAATGAGACATTGTGAGAAGAGATATTACCTGCAAAGTTACAGGATTCTTTCAGTGCTAACATAAGAATAAATCCACGATACAATTTCCCATTTTATAAACCGCTCTGCTTATTCAGGGTCTCTTGCCTGTCCAAATAAATTTGACAATTTCCCTTTCAATCTCCTTGAAAAGGGAACTTGGTATCTGGGTTGGATATTGAGTCTTCCTAGTCATGAACAGGACACATTTTTCCATTTCTTTAGATGCTTTATTATGTTTTGCTTTGTAGTTTTCTTTGTATAGGTGTTTTGTATCTCTAGTTAGGTTCACTCCCAAGTATCAACTGAGGAGATTTGTACACCAATGTTCATTGAAGCATTATTCACCATCACAAGAACATGGAAACAGCCCAAACGTCCAACCACAAACGAATGGATTGAAAAATTATGGTACGTTCACAGAATGGAATACTATGCAGCACGCAGGAGCAATGATTTTGTAAATTATTACCTAACTTGGGAGGGACTAGAGAGCATTATGCCGAGTGAACTAATTCAGTCCCACAAGAACAAATATTGTATAAAACCATTATTGTAAAATGAGTATAAGGATCCAAGGGAGGTAGAGGAGGGTGGAAGCAGAGGGATGAGGATGTTCAGGGGGTTAATCATGGGGTTTTACAATTTGATGGGTGGAGGGGGGTGTGAAGGAAATCAGAAGAATCTGTCTCAAAATCAATGTATTAGAATTTTGTAAATAAACTAATATTAAAAAAACCAAATATTCTTTTTTACCAGTAACTCAGTAGCTAACCAAGGAAAGAAGAAAAGAGACCATGTAGCTCTTTGAACATTCTTACTTTTTGGAGAAACTTCTTTTGGACTCAGTAACCCATCTTTGACCACCAAATAGTTTGCCAAAAGCAATAATAATTGTGAATATAAGTATAATCTGCTGGACATGGTCCAAATATTCTGAACATTTGAATATATACTCTTACATTTTCTAGGAAGAATCTCTTTGGATGATAAAGCATACTGATATTTCTTTGAGAGCATTTGACTGTGTGGATCACAAAAAATTGTGGCTAACTTTGAAGAGAATGAAAATTCCACAACACTTGATAGTTTTCATGCAAAACCTGTACTCGGACCAGGGAACAGTCCTCAGAAACAAGGAAACACTGTATGGTTCAAAATCAGCAAAAGAGTGCATCAGGGATGTGTCCTGTCTCCACACCTTTTCAATATACAGGCAGAATAGATCATCTGGAAGGCTGGGCTTTATGAGGAGAAATGTGACATCAGGATTGAAGGAAGACTGACCAACAACCTATGTTATGCAGATGATACAACCTTTCTTGTTGAAACCGAAGAAGATCTGAAGTGCTAGATGCAGAAGGTCAAGGATTGCAGTCTTCACTATGAATTGAAACTCAACATCAAGAAGGCAAAGATTCTCACCACTGAGCCATTTGGCAGCATCATGATAGATGGGGAAGAGATTGAGGTTGCTAACACAGCTTGCTCGACTCCACAATCAATACTCGTGGTGCCAGCAGTCAAGAAATCAAAAGACAAATTGCATTAGATAAATCTACTGTCAGCGATCTTTCCAGAGTACTGAGAAGCAACGATGTCAGTCTAGAGACTATGGTGCACCTGATCCAGTGCATAGTCTTAGCAATTACTTGCTATGCATCTGAGCTGGGCAATGACTAAGGATAACAGAAGAAGAAACGATGCCTTTGGGTTGTGGTCCTTGAACACTCCACCAAAAAAACAAGTAAGTTTGACCTGTTTGGGGTGCAACCAAGTTTCTCCTTGAAGACTAGGATTTTTAAGCTCCATCTCACATAGTTTGTGCATGTAGCCAGGAGCAAGCAGTCCTTGGAGAAGGACATTATGCTTGCAAGAGTGGAAGGACAGCACAGGTAAGGAAGACCCCAGATGAGATGGATTGATGGAGTAACTGGGGTAATGAGGATAGATACGTGAGACTGGTTCAGGATAGGGCAAACTTCAGAGCTGTTGTATATAGGGTCACTATAAGTCACAGGTGACTCAACAATACGTAACAACAAATAATTAATACTTCATTCGTTTTTTTTTTCACTTTACCAAAGGAATTTGAGATATCCTAGTATAAAGGATAGTTGAGAATTTGCCATCTAGTAGCTCTGATATTAAGGAAGTCACAGACACCAGAATGTTGCTTCAAAAGTGGAAGTCAGATAAAGCTATTCTTTGACTCAAAGCCTTTCTAAAGGATTTTTATTGGAAATAAGAGGCTAGTTGTAAAATGCATTTGAAAAGGCAAATTATTCGAACAGAAAAAACAATTTTCAAAAACTAAGAACTTATGCTACTTGTTGAGGAACTTACACCATCTGATTTCAAAACCTACAATTAAGCACCATTGATGAAGACAATGTGGTGCTGGCATGTCATTGTTGTTGTTGTTGTTAAGAGATATCAAGTCCATTGACACATAGGAACTCCTTGGACAACAGATCAAAACCTTGCTCTATCCAGCACCATCCTCACCACCTTTGGCATGCTGTTACCCATTGTTACAATCACAGTGTCAATGAACCTTGTTGAGGATTGTCCTCTCTTTCACTGACCTGCTTTTTCCTAGCATGATGTCTTTTTTCCAAGGGTTGACCTCTCCTGACAATATGAGAAATGAATATTCACTATCCTTGTCTTTAAGAAGCACCTTGGTTGCACTTCCTCCAATGCAGATTTGTTTGTTCTTTCGCAGTCTATGGTATAGTCAATACTCTTTGTTAACACCACAGTTCAAAAGCATTGATTCTTCTGTCTTCCTTACTCATTGTCACATTTTCAGATGCATATGAAGCAACTTAAAATACCACAGTCAAGAACCATTTTAAAATGCTAAACAACAAGGATATTAGTTTAAAGACTAAGGTGTGCCTGACCCAAATTGTAGTATTGGCATAAAAATAGACAAATGGGAAAGAAATGGGTAAATAGAACAGAATATACATATACAGATAATTGAGTTTCAACAAAATGACAAGACAACTAAATGGATAAAGAAAATTGCAGATCCAGCTGCAGAATGGGAGAAACCTCACCATCAGCACTGAAGAAACAAGAGAATGCAATGTATCCTTCAGGATCAGAGATTCTTGTGCCATCCAGCCTAGGGATAGCAAGAGTAATCACAGTCACAATGTTATGAAATGGAACACAGTGCTACAAGATGGAACAGACTTTGGGACTGCTATACCATTGAACCAGAGCAAAGAGCCTTTTACCCAAGTCTGTTGGAGGATTGTGGGTTTGGGAGAGCCAATATTAACATGATTTTGTAACACTGACCTAAAGACACAAGTCTCAAGTCTGAGGCCAACCTTGAGCACATTTTGAAAGCTGTCCTGAATGTATTCTGCTAGCAACTTGAATTATAGCCTTTTGACTTTTTTTTTTAAGCCTTCTCTTTTCTTTCTTTCTAAACTGTGTTTTAGGTGAAAGTTTACAAAGCAAATAAGTTTCCCATTCAGTAGTTTGTACATGAAATGTTCCACGACATTCATCAGTTGCATTCTTTGCAATGTGTCAAGACTCTCCCCATTTCTACTTTAAGTTCCTATTTCCTTTCCTCTGGATTTCTGCTTTCTCATTTTTTTGCTTTTGGTCAAATGTTGTCCTTTTGATCTCATATAATTGATTTTTCTAAGGAAAACATTCCTCTTGAATGTTGTTTATTTTATGGGCCCACTGTTTGGCTGAAAGATGGTGACCAGTTCAATTCTAATTGAGAAGGGTGTCTTAGGGCCAGAGTCTTGTGGGTTCCTCCAGTCTCTGTCAGACCAGTAAGTTTAATATTTTTTTACATTTTTATTTTTATATTCTACATCCCCCCTCTTGTTCTACCCAGCACACTCCCAGTCAGAATGGTCTGCAATGGTAGCAGGGTACCCTCTATTTCTTCTGGACTCAGAGTTATGAAGGTTGAGATTCAGCTGGCCCATTAGTCTTTTGGACTCATTGTTTCCTTGAGTCTTTGGTTTTCTTCGTTCTTATCTGCTTCAGATGGAAAAAGACTAATTGTTGTATCTTAGATAAAAAAAATCCAAGATTCAACAAATGATGGCTTAGTGCTTAAGGAATTGCACTGCTAGCCCAAAGGCAGAGGGTTTAGAATTCACCAGCAGCTCCATAGAAGAAAGAAGGAAAATCCCCTCCTGTGTAATTTACTGCCTCTGAAAATCTGCTGGGTGAGTTGGTTCAGACTCAACAGTACGTAACAATAGCAACAACAACAACCTCACTGTCCTTGCCAGTTACAATCATGTCAAGGATTTCATTTTACATGTATTCACAATCAACAACCATGGCAGCAGCAGACAAGAAACCAAATGATATACTACATTGGACAAATCTGCTGCCTAGGCTCTTTTTCAAGCACTAAAGAACAACGGTGTTGTCTAATCAAGTCATGGTATTTTTTTTTAATTGTTTGATATGCTTGTGAAAGTTGGACTATGAATAAAGAAGACTGAAAAATAATTGATGTCTTTAAATTGTGCTGTTGGTGAAGAATATTAAATGGACTACCAAAGTAGTAAATTAATCTATCTTGGAAGAAGTACATCCAGAGTGCTCCTTATAAGCAAGTAAGATGTATTACTTTGGGCTTGCTAAATAGGTGGGGTCAGTCTCTGGAGAAGGCTATCATGCATGAGGAAATAGAGGGTAAGCAAAAGATAGTAAGATCCTCAAAGATGTGAATTGGCATAGTACTACAACAGTAGGCTTGAGCACAGCAGAAAGTTGAGGATGACACAGGAGCAGACAAGGTGCCATTCTGATGTGCCTAGAGCCCCAATGAGTCAGATGCTCCTTTCCCAGGTAGCCACAAGGCTCACTACCTCACCTCCTTTAAGTTTGTGCTTAAATGTCTTAGCCTCAGAAAGGTTAAACTTCTCAGTGAATATTTCTCTAATGTTTCTCAGTTTTCTCATCCGAAAGAAACAAGGATGTTGAATTAAGAATCTCTTTGAGTGCTTTCTAGTCTAATATTCCACAGTCTTGCTTTTTGGCTCTTAGCTCCTTATAGATGACAAGGTACTTATAGAAGACTTTTGGGGTCTTCTGATGGGAGCAATCACTTGGCAGCCATCAGAATCAGGAGAGATTTAGTGGAGGATTTAGCTCTGGAAGAAGGGGTAGGACTTCTTTACACATTAACTGAACAACTGGAGACACTGTGCCAGCTGCCCTTTCAAGTAAAATGTTGGCATTTATTTGGTTTGTTCAGTTTGGATACATTTCTCTGCTTTGAAAACATGAGAAAAAATTGTCAGACAATCAGCAACTCTCCTGGATGTAAGTAAGTAGTGTTGTTATCTTGTTCACTAGTCTGCTGGGCCTATTGTTAACTGGCCAAACTGAGTAGCACTGTGATAGTTCGACATCAGTTATTACACCAATGATGTGCCAGTCATCAGGAAAACTGACAAAAATCACTTCCTTTTCCTGATGTGATATATGTGTTCATGTTGACCCTCCAGAGGGAGGGGTTCCTGTTACCCTGAGCATTATAATCATAAAAGAGCTCAAAGAATGAATGTTCCTCTGAATTTTGAGCTTTCTGCTTATATTAATGTGCACATCAGGGGAGAATAATTAGCAAGGTCATTAATCATGGCTCTCTCTATTTAATTGTAAAAGCTAATTGCCTGTTAAGGTAAGGGAAGCCTTATTTCTTCCATCAGAGGGGTTACAACCTGAACATGTTGGGGAAATTCGAGATGCTGGTGTGAAAGACAAAATGGATGAAATTCAAACACAAAACTGAAATTCCAAGGTCTTCTCACTTACTCTTGTTTACTCACCTTTAATCAAGGTGGGTCTTTTAATTAGACAAAGTATAAGGCATTAGAAAGGAAATAAAGATAAAACATTACGCTAGGATTTGAATCGCTCTTTTTCTTCAAGACATATTCTCAACCTAGAGTGCACCCCATTACAGATATCACCAGAGATTTCCAGAAATTATTCATCTCAAAACTTATCTACTCCCTCTTAACAGTTGGTTTCTCCTAATCTATACTTTCTTGTTAGTACTGATTATCATTTGCTGTAGCCAACATTCATTTAGATTGAAACATTTTTACATTCTAGTGTCTCTGGCTAACGGAAGAATAACCCAGCAAAGGACGCAGGAATTATCTTTGTAAATGTACATTTCTGAGGAAAGCTAAGAATAAACAAAAAACCTGCAAAAATCCTTATGTCCAGACATAAGTTCATGCTCACAGTCATTGGGGATATTTGTGGATATCATCACTGAAAAAATATCTTTTCACAGGGCAGAAAAGGATTTAGACTCCTCAGTCAATAGTATTCAGCCCTCTGTTGCTTAATCTCATTCCTGTAACCACCCCAAATAGCTAACAAAGATAGTTGTTGATTGTTGTTAATTGCCTTCAAGTTGAGCAGGACTCATAGTGACCCTGTGAACAAAAGGCTTGAAGCCCCTCTACAACTATCAATAGTTATCAAAGGTAAAACATTTTTTCCTAACTTACCTTATACTGTGTCTTTGGTAGTATTGTATTGACATGGTAACCTGGGTAATGGGGGGAAAGTGTGTCAGAGACAATGAGATTGGCTTAAGATAATGCAGGGTTCAGATGACTCCTTGGGACATAATAACAACAAACCTTATATTGCATTGCAATTGTAAATGCCAACTTGAGCCCAGTGGTTTGGTAAGAAGCTGAGTATGCTCTCTAACGTCCCTTCCGAAGCTTCCTTTTTCAGCTTTTTAGAGCACCATTAGGAAGCTCTAGTGGCCTGGTGGGTAAGGAGTTGTGCTGTCAACCCAAAGGCAGGCAGTTTGGACCTACTAGCTTCTCTGAGGATGGCACGGGGCAGGGGTGGGGGCACAGGGGACGGGGGTGGGAAAGGAAGATGAGCAATCTCCTCATTAGATTTACAGTCTCTGAAAACTCATTGGAGAGTCAGTTATGAGTTGGTTCTGACTAGATAGCACATAACATCAACAACGTAGAATTGTTCCTCTGCACTGTGCTCTCTACTTGTTTTGACATTGACACAGCATGTTTTCGTTGTTGTTAGGTGCCATAGAATCATGGACGACTCATAGAGACCCTATGTATGAAAGACCTGAACACTTGCATAACTTGCATCATTTCTCTAAGTTAAGAGTTTCCGGAGGCAAGTTATTTTGGAAGTTGATGCCACTCCTGCTTCCAAGCTTAACATTGTGGAAACTAGTATGGGCTTTGAAGTTAGACTGAGTTAAATTTTGAGAGTTGTCACTTTTCTAGACTTGGGTTGTTTCTTTTTTAAAAAAAAATTTTGCAAAATGGAGATACTGATGTCAATGCTTACTAAAACAATGATACATGTCTGGGACATTTTTGAGTAGACTAATAGTCAAAGTTTGACCAGAGAGCAGTCATTTAAAGAGAAACAGTATAAAGCATTTATTATAAGGATTGGACCTTACACAATTGTGTGACAGAAGAGAGAAGTCTATGTAAGGCTGTGGCTACCGTTGGGTCTGTAGCTGTTCTTCTCTGGGTTGGCAACTGAGAAGGAAGTCTTGCTATAAAGTGGAGGAGAAGAAGGATATATCTGTACCTGAGAGGAAGCACTAGAAACTGTGTCCACTTCCTCCTTGTTGTCAGATGCTGCTGGTAAGGCAAGTAGGACTCATAATCAATCACCCTATGAACAACAGATCTGAACCCTGTGCTATCCTGTGCCATCCACACAATCTCTGACACATTTGAGCCCATTGCTGCAGTCACTGCATCAGTCCATCTGGTTGAGAGTTTCCCTCTTTTTCAATGACTCTTCACCTTTCTAAGCATCATGCTCCCCTCCAGGGAATATCCTCTCCCTCTAACATGCCCATTCTTCAGCTTTATCACCTTTGGTTCCAAGGAGCACTCTAGCTGAACTTTCTTTGAGACTTTTTTATTTGTTCTTTTGGCAGTTCATGGGATATTTAGTACTCTTCTCAAACACCACAACACAAATACACCAATTCTGTCATCTTTATTCACTGTCTAGATCTCAGATGCATAGCAAGTGACTGAAAAAACTATGGCCTACACCAGGCATACCTTACTCTGCAAACTGATACCACTGTTCCTCAAAAATTCAGAGCGATCCCTGACTGCCAACCTTCCCAATGCAGTAATTCTTCTGATCTTCTGACTGCTGGTACCAAGGGTGTTGATGATGGTGGATCCAAACAAGATGAAGTTATTGGCAGTTTCAATCTTTTCTTTATTTATCATGGTGTTGCCTATCAGTCAAGTGGTAAGAATTTTTGTCTTCTTGACATTGAGATGTAATCCATATTGAAAACTATCTTCTTTGCCCTCCTTGTTGTTGTTATGTGCTGTCAAGTCACCTGTGACTCATAGCCTGCCTATGTACAATAATTCTGAAGTCTGCCCTTTCCTGAACCAGTCTCACTGACTCCAATACATCTACCACCATTACCCCAGATACTGTATCAATCCATCTCATTCAGGGTCTTCCTCTCCTGTGCTGTCCCTCCATCCTTCCAAGCATGATATACTTCTCCAATGATTGGCCCTTACTGGCCACATGCTCAAAGTATATGAGATGGATCTTTAAAATCATAGCCTCCAAGGAAATAAATTTTGGTTTCACCCTTTCCAAGACAAACCTATTTGTTTTCTTGACAGCCCATGGTACGTTCAAGACTCTTCTCTAGCACCACAACTCAAAGGCATCAATTCTTCTTCTATCCTCCTTAATCATTACGCAGCTCTCTGATGCACAGCAAATAACTGTGAAGACCATGGACTGGATCACGCGCACCTTACTCTCTAGACTGGTGTCACTGCTTCTCAGTATTCTGGAAAGGTCCTTGACAGTAGATTTACCTAACACAATTTGTCTTCTGATTTCCTGACTACTGGTAACAAGAGTGTGGATTGTGGAGGCAAGCAAGCTGTAACTGTTAACTACCTCAATCTCTTCTATATCCATCATAGTGCTTTCAATAGGCCCAATGGTGAGAATATTTGTCTTCTTTATTTGGAGCTTCAATCCTTATTGACCTTCCATATTTAATGATGAGAATAACTCATAGGAAAAGGTAATTTGCTTTTCCATGGAACTGCACACATACCTTACCCAGGACTTGAACAATGAGGGAAGAAATCTTGTATGAGCCACTAGAGCTATCATCTCAGATGTAAGTTACTGTCACAAAGTAAGTCAACAGATTATTGTCAACTGTACAAGTTACTACCTACAATGCATAAGCTATTCCATCATATAACAGTCAGTTAAGGATTATATTATTTAAAATATCATTGCTTTATTCATGTAGAGTGATGTTTTCCAAGGCCTTCTTCTAACATCCTTGGCATCTATAATCAAATTTCAAAGCCTAGAAATTGCTTCTGCTTCACTTCTACCTTCCAAATTTCACACAAATATCTCTTATGGGTGATGTTAATCTGGATTCCTATAGGAAACAGAATCCTGGGGAAATTAGTTTCAGCTTAACTAAGTTTACAGTATGGATTTGAGATTCCTGTAACTCCTTCAGGAAGTGAAAACAGAAAATATACTATGGTTAAATCTGTATACTTTTGGTAGTTTGGTTTTTGGGTTTTTGTTTTTGTTTTTTTTTAATAAGTGGAAGAGAGAGAGAGAGAAATCGTTCATCAGTACTCTTCTGTAGTACTGTGGAGTAATGATTTCAGTTTTAGGACTATGGCCATAGTGTTAGAATTCAGGCCATAGTCTTTCTGATTACTTGCTATGCTGAGAGCTGAAAAATGAATAAGGATGACAGGAAAAGAATTGATGCCTTTGTGCTGTGATTTTGGAGAAAAGCACTGAAAATCCTGTGGATGACCAAGACAACAAACATACATGTCCTGGAGAGGGTGTGGTTGGAGTGCTCTTTGAAGGCAAGAATGATGAGGCTTCACCTCACATACAGTGGGCATATTGCTAAAGGGGGCTATCCTTAGAGAGGGACATGATGCTGGAAAGGGTAGAGCGTTGGTGAAGAAGAGGAAGACCCTTAGCCATGTGGACTGCTGTAATGAGCTCTTGTGTGTCAGGAAGTGTGAGGATGGGAGGACAGAGCAGGATTCATTCAACTCTTTTGTTCATAAGGTTGCTATGAGTTGTATTTGACTCGATGGCACCTAACAACAACAACAGCATAAAACCAACTCTGTAAATAGGGAGCTATGGTACCCTATATTAAAGAGTTGCACTGTCAACCCACAGGTAGGCTCTTTAAATCCACCAACTCATCTGCAGGAGAAAGACAAGCAATCTCCTCCCATGTGAATCACAGCCTCTGCAAACCCACAGGAAGGTCTGCTATGAGTTGGTTCTGACTCAACAGCATGTTGTTGTTGTTGTTGTTATGTGCCGTCGAGTTGGTTGCGACTCATAGCGACCCTATGTACAACAGCTCTAAACTCTGCTCTGTCCTGTGCCAATCTCACTGTCTCAGATACACTCATCCCTACTGCCTCAGTCACCGAATCAATCCACTGCCCAGAGGCCCTTCCCCTCCTGCACCTGCCCTCCACCCTCCCTAGAATGATGTTCTTCTCCAAGGACCGATCCCTCCTTACAACATGACCAAAGTAGGTCAGACGAAGTCTCAGAATCCTTGCCTCCACGGAGCAGCCCGGTTTAACCCAGGATTCATCTCCAGGATGAATCTGTTTGTTTTCTTAGCAGTTCATGGTACCCTCAGCACTCTTTTCCAACACCAAAGCTCAAAAGTATCAATTCTCCTTATATCCTCCCTGGTCATTGTCCAGCTCTCTGATGCATAACAAGTGATTGCAAAGACCATGGCCCGTAACAGATGCACCTTAGTCTCCAAAGATACACCGTTGCTCTTCAGTACTTTAGAGAGGTCCCTAACAGCAGACTTTCCCATCTCAATATGTCTTTTACTTTCCTGGCTGCTGGTGCCAAGAGGGTTGATTGTGGAGCCAAGCAGACTAAAGCTGTGAATAATCTCTATCTCTTCACCATCCATCCTGATGCTGCCAATTGGTCCAATGGTGAGAATCTTTGTCTTCTTGACATTGAGCCTCAATCCATATTGAAGGCTGCAGTCCTTGACCCTCAGCAGCAAGCGCTTCAGGTCCTCCTCAGTTTCAGCAAGCAGGGTTGTGCCATCCGCATAACGCAGATTGTTGATAGATTTTCCACCAATCCTGATGCTGCATTTCTCCTCATAGAGCCCAGCCTCCTGGATGATCTGTTCTGCATAAAAGTTGAAAAGGTATGGAGATAGGACATATCCCTGGCGTACGCCCTTCCCAATTTTGAACCATGCAGTGTTTCCTTGCTCTATTCTGACGACTGCTTCTTGGTTCAAGTATAAGTTTCACATTAGCATGATCAAGTGTTCTGGGATTCCCATTCTTCTCAGAGTCAGCCACAGTTTGCTATGACCCACAAAGTCAAACACCTTTGCATAATCAATGAAGCACAGATAGACATTCCTGTGGTACTCCCTGCTTTCAGCCAAGATCCATCTAACATTAGCTACAATATCCCCAGTACCATGATCCCTTCTAAACCCAGCCTGGACTTCTGGCAGTTCTCTGCTGATGTGCTGTTCCAGTAATTTTTGGATAATCTTCAGCAGAATTTTGCTTGCATGTGAAATTAATGATATTGTTCTATAGTTTCCACACTCTGTTGGGTCACCTCTCTTTGGAATGGGAACAAATATAGATCTCTTCCAGTCAGTTCACCAAGTGGTTGTTCTCTAAATTGCTTGACACAACTTGGTGAGCACGGCCAGGGCAGCATCTGTTATCTGAAATACTTCAATTGGTATACCATCTATTCCTGGGGCCTTATTTTTTGCTATTTCCTTCAAAGCAGCTTGAACTTCTTCCTTCATTACCATAGGCTCTTGCTCATATTTTGTTTCATGAAATTCTTCTGTGCCTGCCAATTCCTTTCAATACAATGACTCAGTATATTCATTCCATCTTCTTTTGATACTTCCTGGATTGTTTAATACTCTGCCTAAAGCATCCTTGATTATAGCAACTTGAGGTTTGAATTTGTTCTTCAGTTCCTTGAGCTTAAGAAATGCTGAGCGAGTTTGACCCTTTTGGTTTTCTGACTCCAGCTCCTCGCACATTTCATTGTAATATTTTACTTTGTCATCCCATGCTGCCTTTCGAAATCATCTGTTCAGCTCTTTAGTATCTTGAATTCTTCCCTGTGCTTTGGCTTCTCTGCGCTCCAGTGCAATCTTCAGAGTTTCTTCTGACATCCATTTTGGTCTTTTCTTCCTCTTCTGTCTCTGTAGTGAACGTTTGCACTCTTCTTGGATTATACCCTTGATATCCTCCCACAATTCATCTGGTCTTTGCTCATTTGTGTTCAAGGCCTCAAACCTGTTCATGAGATGGTTCTGAAATTCAGGTGGGATAGACTCAAAGTTATATTTTGGTTCCTGTGGATTCAATTTAATTTTCCTCAGCTTCAGCTTTAACTTGCATATGAGAAGTTGGTGGTCTGTTCCACAATGGGCTATGGGTCTAGTTTTCACAGTTGATATTGAGCTTCTCCAGTGGTTCCTTCCACGGATGTAATTGATCTGATTCCTATGCATACCATCAGGTGAAATCCACGTGTATAACCTGTATTTATGTCTCTTAAAAAATGTGTTTGCGGTGAATAAGTCAAATCAATACATTCAATCATTCTATCTCCAGCTCCATTTCTCTCTCCGAGTCCATGTTTTCCGACTACTGATTCTTCTTCTTTGTTCCCAACTTTTGCATTCCAGTCCCCCATTATTATCAATGCATCTTGATTGCATGTTCGATCAATCTCTGACTGTAAAAGTTGGTAGAAATCTTCTACTTCATCTTCTTTGGCTCTGGTTGTTGGTGCATATATCTGAATGACAGTGGTATTCACTGGGCTTCCTTGTATGCATATGGATATTATCCTGTCACTCACGATAATGTACTCCAAGATGGATCTAGAAACGGCTTTTCTAACTATGAAAGCAACCCCATTTTTCCTCACCTTTTCATCTCCGGAGTAGTATATCATATGATCATTCGATTCAAAGTGCCCCATGCTGGTCCATCTCATCTCACCAATGCCTAGTATGTCAATATTTATGCGTTCCATTTCCTCCTTAACAATATCTAATTTTCCTACATTTATGGTTCTCATATCCCATGTTCTAGTCACTAGTGTCTGCTTACAACTGTTCCTCTCCCTTTGTATTTCCATACTCAGTTGCCCTTCCTGTCATTGTACGTGTGTTCTGTTGTACATCTCTCTCCAGTAAAAGTGGCAAAGTGTAACAGGGTAGCAAGTAATAAATATTGGAGAAGATGTGGCAAGAAAGGAACTCTTAGACATTGTTGGTGGGATTGTAAAATGGTACAACCATTCTGGAAGGCAGTTTGGCTCTTCCTCAAAAAGCTGAACAAAGAAGTTCCGTATGACCCAACTATTCCACTGCTTTGAATATACTCTGAGAAAGTGAGAACTGAGGCACAGAGACTTGACTACCAAAGTTCATAGCAGCAATATTTACCATTGCAAGAACATGGAAATAGCCCAGATGCTTAACCACAATTGAATGGATTGAGAAATTGCGGTACATTCATATAATGGAATACTACACAGCATGCAGGAACAGTCATTTTGTAAATTATTACCTAACTTGGGAGTAACTGGAGACCATTGCGCTATGTGAACGAACTCAGTTCCATAAAGACAAATATTGTATAAAACCATTATTGTAAAATGAGAATGAGGATCCAAGGGGGGGGAGTGTGGAAGCAGAGGGGTGAGGATGGGTGAGGAGTGGGATTAATGATGAGGTTATACAATTTGAC
>NW_006400014.1:536250-539355 GCF_000299155.1 Elephantulus edwardii
AGAGTGTTGACTGTGGAGCCGAGCAAACTGAAGCTGTGAACAATCTCAATCTCTTCGTCATCTATCCTGACGCTGCCAATTGGTCCAGTGGTGAGAATCTATAATAATAAAAGAAAATATACATAGGAATTCTCCATTCTTTCTTTCATTTAGCTGCCCAGGATTGCATTGCTTGCATATACTACAATTTACACTTTGAAATGATATCTTCTAGTTTCAACACTCTGGAACTTGGTTTTGGCTTCTCCTCTCATCACGCCTTCTGGAAATAACTGCCATCCAGCAACTGGCAATTCTTCCTCTCTTCAAAGAGAAGCAACACAACTGATTCTGCCCCAGGATTTGAGCAATTCTGACATTCGCTTCAGAACATCGAGCCAAGAGACTCACACGCTCTGATCAGCAAGCTGCCTTCTTCCCTGATCACAACCCATGCCCCCGCTTCACTCCCAGAGCTTGAGCTCCAAGCCCATGCGACACTGTGCCCTGCTGTAAAGTGGTGAGGCAGTCCTTGGCACATGCACACCATTTGCACAGGAGCCCCAGGCTGGGCTGCTCTCCTTCCAAGGTAAAGCTCCCTTCGTGGTCTTGATCTAGTCCAGAATCCATATGCTTGGTTTAGTTTCTTTTTAATTATGTCCAGTGATGTTGAAAAACACCAAGAAAGAGACCAAAGAGGCACTTGTAGCTGCCAAACAGGCAGGTTTTCTATCAGGGCTGCTGGGGAGATGCACAAAGGCCAGATGGTATGTCACAACATATGTTCCTTGAGAGGGCAGCCGGGAGACACTCTGCATGTAGAAAGCCTGAGGCAGAGAACACCACCGGAAGCCAAAGAAACACAAAGGGATCAAAGAGGAGTAATCAGAGCCACTCCAGGGGAGTGGGCAGCCTGTGGTTGCCTCCTGATTACCTCTCTGTCCTGAGTATGCCTAGGAGGGTCAGGGGCCACAGAGCTGGTGCACCTGTGTTTTGGGACATTCTCTCTCCTCACCGGCCCACTTAGAAGTGAGCTTGCACTGACATCGTGTGCTGTACAAGTTATTTCAGATATGTCTAACACGCCTAGAAAGGATGGACTCTTCCCTTTCAGGTTTTTAAGTAAATCAATAAAAGAAGCATTTAAGTATTTAAGAATTCATGCCAGTCCTTTCACATGGGTCACCTGTTAAGGGTAAATTGATATATAAATAGAAATTATTACTAATTCATAAGTACGTGCACACACACTGCCATTTCACACACCCAAGTGAATGCTGTTGTTGTTAGCGGCCATCAATTCATAGTGATCCTGTGAACAACAGATCTGAACCATGTCCTCTCCTGCACCATCTTCAGTCCATTGTTACAGCCACTGTGTCGCTATTTTGTTGAGTCTTCCTCTCTTTCTCTGACTCTCCACATTTCCCAATATGGTGTCTCGTTCCAAGAATGGGCTCTTCCCGATAACCCGCCCAAAGTACGTGAATGAAGTTCCTTGTCTCTAATCAACACCTTGGCCTCACTTCCTCCAAGACATACTTGTTTATTCTTAGGGAAGTCTACATATATTCAGTCCTACACCATAATTCAAAGGCATTGATTCTCTTCTGTCACCCTTATTCACTGTCCAACTTTCAGATGCATAGGAAATAACTGAAAATACCATGGCTTAGATTGGTCGCAGCATAGTCTTTAGACCAACTTCATTGCTCTTTAGACCTCTGGAGAGGTCCTTGATAGCAGAGTTTCTCAAGGCAACACATCTTTTGATTTCTTGACTGCTGTCATTGTGGGTTCCAGTAAAATGAAAATCACTGACAACTTCAATTTCTACCTGTCACGATGTTGTCTATTGGTCCAGTGGTGGGGATTTTTGTTTTCTTCATAATGAGATACAATCCATATTGAAGGTTGTAGTCTTTGATCTTCTGCAGCAAGTGTTTCAAGTCTTCTGCACTTTGTGTTATCTGCATGAGGCATATTGCTGATGAATCTTCCTCTAATCCTGATGCCACATTCTCCTTCATAGAGTTCAGCTTTTTTAATTATTCGCTCAGCATACAGAGTGAATAGGTATCTCACATGTTCTATCAGCTTTGATAGACTTTCAAAGTAGTTTTAATAATCTGAATAATCTGGTGGTAAAACCCTCTTGTTTGCATATTCATGCTAGTAAGTACGCACACATTGCCCTACTGAGTGCTGCTGCTAACACTGTAGGCTAACAAAGGGTCCATCGCTCTATTTTATATACATCCTCTCATTTAATCACCATCAACAACTCAGTGATGCTGTTGTGAGTTGCTGTCAAGTATTTTCTGATTCATGATAACCCCAGGTGATATAGATCCTATACATACCTTTCACATACCAGGAAACTGGGTATTGGAGATACTGCATCATTTATCAAGGTCACATAGTACACACCAAGAGAAAATGGGTTGTTTGGCTCAAGGGTCAACACTCTTTTAAAAAAGATAAAACGTAGCTTTATTCTGTAACTGTTTAACAAGCTTCAGGGTTTCGCCAGTTTGCTAAGAGGAGAAGAGAAAAAAGTCCCTCTTTGGGCCTAGCCATCTACCAGTGCTAGTATTTTCTGCCTGGTTTTGGTCTAAAATGAGAAATAGGAATAATACAATTCACTTCAAAGGTGTGTTTGCATTGTCCCCTGGGTTCTTTGTGTCCTCGGCTCCACTGGGAAGTCCTGGTTCTCTGCTCTGCACTTGCCCAGGACATGTGTCAGCTCGCTAGAGGAAAACATTTCACTGCCTTTTAGTGCTTTGCCCGCAATTATCTTTTTCCTTATGAGCTATTGGGGAGCAGTATCTGTTAGGTAGAAAAAAGAATTGAGAGCGAGAGAAAGTAAGAAGATGGTCCTAAGAAACGAACAGACTTTTATTGTGTGGTCTGAGAGGGAAGACACATGACCACATTCGGAGGTCAAAAATGTCAAGAGCGGACAGTGTGGTGAGCTGTGGTAGTAGGGAACCACTTAAAGCAGGGCCATTATGGCCTTCCACAGACTTCGGCTTATTGATAATTGAACACTTAAACAGTTGATGACTGGCCCTCAGTGAAGATTGAAGCTCAACAACAGGAATTCAAGGATTCCCAAGGAGAAAT
>NW_006400014.1:540890-542217 GCF_000299155.1 Elephantulus edwardii
CCCCAACCCTCACCTCCTTGTACCCCCAATATGTTTTTCCCAATAAAAAAAATATATTAAAAAAATTAAAAAATGTCGAGAGCACAGCCAATGATGGTCTCTTTTTAAGGGGGTTTTAGGAGGACTAGGGAAGATGGGTTTTGGTTGTTTTTGGTTGGTGTTTTTATTTTTTTTTTTTTTTAAGGGAAGGAAGACGGTATTTTTGCTTGGAATTTAAGACTGTTATTTAACTTGGGGTAGTGGGTTTTTGTGATTCGGCCTGGAGTCTTATTAGGATCCATTGTCTGGTCTGATCTCTGGTCTGGTCCCTTAGACATTATCTGATTTCTTCAAGGAGTCACCAGGCTTGGGGGCAACTGTGACATTATTCCTCCAGGAACCATACAACATTCATTTATGTAGCTCTTACATCTGGTACACCAGTAAAAGAACTGAAAGGTATTGATCAAACTAGTATCAGGGTAAAAAATTCAAACACTCATTGCCATCCAGTGGGAACCAACCCATAACTGAACCTCCAATGCGTTTCTGAAACAAAATCACTGGAAAGGAGATTACCTATCTTCACTTAGTCCTCAGACTTTTTTATCATAGCTGTGATGCTTATCTATAAACACCAGGGTTGTTGGTGTTAAGTGCTACTGAGTTGGCTATAAGTCATAAAGACCCAATGAAGAGTGGATCCGAACCCTGCCCTGTCTTGTGCCATCCTCATCATCTCTGATATGCTTGACATCCACTGTTACCAGCCACTCTATCGATCCACCTTCTTTTGGTTCTTCCTCTCTTTTGCTTACCATCCAGCTTTCCCAGCATGATATTCCTTCCCATGGACTGGCACCTCCTAACAACATTGCCCAAAAGTTTCACCATCTTTGCCTGCAAGAAGCATTCTGGTTGCACTTTCTCCAAGACAGATTTGTTGTGTGCTTTTGGCAGTCCATGGATATTTAGTACCAGCCCAAAGACATCAATTCTTTTTCTGTCATCCATATTCACTGTCCAGCTTCGAGATGCACAGCAAGTGACTTTAAAGACCATGATTAGAATCAAGTACATCATAGTAGCAATGCTGCTAACCCAATGGCAAATGTTTCTAATCCACTTCCTCTGAGGGAGGAACATAGGCAAACTCTTCTCATGTGACTTACAGCTTCTGAATACCCATTTAAAGGTCACTTATGTGTCGATTCCAACTTGACCACAAGAATAAAAACGACATGCAACTGGATTTCTAATATCTCTAAAGAGCTTGTCCAAGCTATACAAAATTCCTCTTTCTAGGATTTGTTGCTCTATGGTTGGAAAGCAGGATTTCTTTACTTAG
>NW_006400014.1:542925-562443 GCF_000299155.1 Elephantulus edwardii
GTGACAGAAATGGAGCTGGAGAGAGAATGATCGAATTTTGCACAATGACTTATTCATAGCAAATACACTTTTTTAAGAGATTTCATTTATTTAAAAAAATCTCAAAACTTTATCTCATCCATAAAAATGGAGATTGGTCTGTTGTTTTAGTATAAACTTTAGGTTAAAGTTCTGTTTTGTTATATGCTGTGGGGTCAGAATTGACTCATAGCTCCATCTTCCAAAGAGCAGCTTGTGGATTTGAAATGTATGCCTTTGGGATTGCAGTGTGGTTTCTTACCACTAGACCATCAGGGCTCAGGTTAAATTAGTGTTGGATAAAAAGCTTTAAGGGATTATATGGACTGGTGGTCTGTGGCAAGAAGCTGTGCTGCAATCCCAAAGGTATGCAGTTCAAATCCTCAAGCTACTCCATGGGAGAAGGATGGGCAATCTTCTCCTGTGTAATTAACTGCCTCTGAAAACCTGCTGGAGGGTCAGTTATGGGTTGGTTACAACTCAACAGTACACAACAACAGTGGCAATTCTAAAGGTAGAATTTGAGGCATAGCTAATTATTTTCCAGAATGAGTAACTTCTCTTTGGAATCATTTAAAGGGTATTCCTTATAATTAATTTATTATAGAAATTAGAATGATTTAGGCATTCTATTATGTCACCAAGAAAGCTTAGCAGTAGAGTAACTATTAACAACATTTAGGTGGATAAGGCTATTTTATACTTTTGTTTCCTTCCCATTACTTAAGACATGATGCTCAGCATGGCAAATTCTCCTATTCAAGTTGCAGGACCCAATTCAAACACCATCTCTTCTGAGGAGCCTTCTCTGACTCCACCAGACAAAGCTGGTTGATGTTTTATTTCCAGAGATCTTTTGGACAGTCACTTGTCAGCATTTATCAGCTTACACTATGATGTTTTTGTCTCTCCCAGTGGACTACGAGCTCAATAACTATCTTTATTTTTTCCCTAAACATTTTTTTAAAAAAATTCAAAGTAGCATAAGATCACGATCGAAGGAAGATAAAATGGGTATATAATAAATAAGTTTCCCTCCACATTCAGACCTCTGATTATCTTCAGATGCAAATAATCTTGCTAATTTCTTGTTCATTTTATAGATTCTTACTTACAAACATAAATAATGTATATGCAAGTATTTTCCCTTTCCTTTTTTCAAAGAAGATAATAGAGCATTTTCACAGTTATGAAAACACAGTGGATGTTCAGTTAATATGTGTTGATTTCATTGCAGATGTAATTAGCACATTTTCATTTGTATAAACTTGACTGTGTGGAACATAAAAAAAACTATGCTAACATTGAGAAGAATGGGAATCCCAGAATGCTTAGGTATGCTTATACAACCATACCTAGACCAATAAGTTGTGCAAACAGAGGATGGGAACACTGCATGGTTTAAAATCAGGAAAGGTGTGCATCAGGACTATATCATGTATCCATACCTATTCAATCTGTATGCTGAGCAAATCATCTAGAAAACAGAACTTTATGAAGAAAAATGTGGCATCTGAATAGCAGGAGGATGCATCAATTACCTGGGTTATGCAGATGATACAACTTCGCTTGCTGAAAATAAGGAGGACTTTGAGCTTGCTGCAAAAGATCAAAGTCTTCAGCCTTCAATATGAATTGCATCTCAACATCAAGAAGACAAAATCCTCACAACATTATGATAGATGGAGAAAGACTGAAATTGTCAATGATTTCATCTTACTTGGATTTACAATCAACATCCTTGGTATCAGCATTTAGGAGATCAAATGTATTGCGCTATGAAAGTCCACTGTCAGGTACTTTTCCAAACTAATAAAGAGCAATGGTGTTGATTTGAAGATCAAAGGGTGCCTGAATCAGGCTATCGTCTTTTAAATCATGTTCTATGAAGCTAAGAGCTGGACAATGAATAAGAAAGACAAAAGAATTGATGCCTTTGGGTTTTCGTGTTGGAGAAGAGCACTGAATATCCCACGGACTGAGAAAAGAACAAACAGATACATCTCGGAAAAAGTACAGCCAGATGGCAAAGCTTCATCTCACATACTCTGGGCATGTTCCTCGAAGAGACTATTCCTTGGACAGGGACGTCATGCTTGGCAAGGTGAAGGGTCAGCAAAAGAAAAGAAGACCCTCCCTGAGATGGATTGACAGTGACTGCAGTAATGAGCTGAAGGATATCAGAGATGATGAGGATGGCACAGGATAGACAGGGTTCAGATTTGTTGTTCAAAGAGTTACTGTAAATTGTACTTGACTCAATGGCACCTAACAACAACCTTGGAGAATGTTAAGGTTCCTAGTGTCTCAATATTCCTTTGGCTGTTTTATTCTTCTCCAGAAATCAGGAAGGTAGAACTTAAAGCAGTCAACATCACTACCTAGAAACAGTTGTTTTTGTTGTATCACATTGGAGTCACAGTAACTCTACATGGCAGGCCAGAACTGCTCCATAAGGTTTCTCAAGCAGATGAGATCTTTACAGAAGCAGAACAGCAGATCTTCTCTCTAGGAGATCCACTGGGTGGGTTCGAACCACTACCATTTTGATTAGTAGTCAAATGACTAACCATTCAGCCTCCAGGTGACTCCAAGAAGCAGGGCTTTGTACAAAAGGTTAAAACGTGGCTGAAAACACACATGGGTTTTCATTTTCTCCAATACTCCATCTGCTAATGATTCCAGATAAGAGAGAACCAATTGTGCCTTTGAAAACTGTCCTCATTATAGAAATTATTTACTGTAAACTCAGGAGCATAATAATCACAAAAAGAAGGGTGATCTTGTTAAATATTGGTAAGGACACTGTTAGGGTGACCTCTCTTATTTACATTTTAAGTCTACAGGGCTGCGTGGGTTGGCTCGGCCACTTAGATTATGCTTTCTTTTGCCTCTTTTTTAAAATTTTTTTTAAAAAATCTTTTACCTCAGAATCCCCAGCAGAATCATAACTTTTCAGAGAGGCATCTAATTTCTTAACCTCAACTGAAGAGAAACATTTTTCAAATTTCCCTATGATAGTCAAGGGGGGTTGCTGAACTGTATATACTTAGATGAATTAAACTCAGACCTTCTCCTGTTAGATATGTGAGCTGCCCAGACAAAGATGAAGGTTAACATAGTTTAAAGATGAAATATAGACCATCCTGTGCAGAACCACTGTGTTGCAGTTTAATTAAAAGAATTCATTAAAGTGGTGCCCCATCCAGGGTAATTAGTATGCGTAATTTATGCGTTGCCTAATACACAAGGGCAGTAGCCTGAATAATAAACTCAAGTTAACCTTAAGTGGAAGAGATTGAATGGTCAGATGTTTATTTAGCTCAGGTTTGCTCACGAGTTAAGGTTAAAGAGGTGAAATCCAGTTACAGTTAATTAATTAATTTCTCAGGTTTTTCTTCATGAAAACCTGCCTAGTCAACTGAGTAAAACTTTTGTCAAAGGCAGACAGCACTATTTTTATTCATCAGCTATTTTCTGACATGTCCTCTAGCAAGTCAGTGATTATTTGAAAGAACAGATTTAAGGAGACTATTTAAAAAAAAGAGAGGAAGAAAGATGGGAAAGAAAAAAATAGTGTAAGTTTATATATGTTCCCACTACATATTTTAAAAGGATGTAAATGTTTTGAGAATTATTAGAAGGCTGTCCAGATTTTTTTTTCCACTAGTGGACCATGAGTTTCAGAACTCAAATATGTATTTTGGTCATGTGAACTTTTAGTAACAGTAATGGCAAGAGTTTATGCCTGGTGGGACATAGTATGTTACCAATAGAATCGAGTGCTAATAGAAGCACTGTTTATTCTTTTTTTTAGAAATACTTCATCATGCCCCAAATCCATGATGTAATTGTTGTGGAATTAAACCTGAAGAGTTCAAAATTATGCAATTAACAGCATTCAGCTTCAATTACATGGACTTATTAATCAAATCATTTGGCAGGACACCTGGCACCTCACACAATGGTTGTGATGGGAAGGAGCTATTTCTAAGGAACCTATTGGTTCATGTGAGCAAGCTAATTAGGAGAATTGTTTTTGATTGATTGTGTGTATTGGTGACTGCATATAGGTAGGAGTTCTGAGCTTTTGAAGCTTGAATAAGGAAAATTTTAATTAATTTGGTATTGCGTCTGAAAAAAGACAGTTGTTAGTAATAAAACCAATAAAATCTATCAATCATCTAACATTTCTTGTCAATCATGTGCAAGGCACTGTCTCTCTGTCTGAGCTTCCATATTGCATCCAAGCATAAGAGAGATACACCTCATTCTCCTAGAACAGATGGCCTGGTTGGTTGTTAAGAGAGAAATACAAGCAAACAGATGCAACAAGACAGTTGGTTTTGTTGCTGTTTTGTGCTGTTGAGTTGACTACAACTCAGAGCCACCCTTTGAACAACTCTAAACCCTGACCTATCCTGAGCCAATCTCACTGTCTCTGACACACTTGTCTCGACTGCCACACACACTGTGCCAATCCATCTCGCCCAGGATCTTCCTCTCCTGCACTGATCCACTACCCTTTCAAGCAAGATGTCCTTCTCCAAGGACTGGTCCCTCCTGGCAACATGCCCTGGTAATGGACTTCATTTGTTTGAGAGACTTACACTCTTTTAGGAACTGCCTTTCCTTCATTTGATATCATTTCAGTGGGCCCATCTGCCACCATGGAACACATGTGGTTCAGATTAGGCCAATCAGATCTTCTCTTTTGAAAAGTTGCATGAGTGGAGATAGAGACACACACACCCAGGGCAGCTGGCACTGAGTTATCCTGTGGATGTCTCCTCCGGGCTGCTGAGTGTCCTGTCTTTCCCAGAAACTGGTTGTTTAACTCTTCCATTTTATGACTCTGACAATCTAATAAAATTCATATTTGATGGTTTTCAGCCAGAGTTCACTTCTGAGGCATGAAACCAAAGATCCCTAACAAAAATATCTGAAGCCTTCAATTAATTTATGGAAACACTTACCCCTAATTAGAGCAGTGTGGAATATTTGTGTAGAGAGACAGTGAAGAGGATTGGATTTTGGCATTGTTTGCTGAATACTATCTAGGTTGTTGTTATGCACTGTCAGTCAGAATCCACTCATAACTGAACCTCCAGCAGGTTTTCAGAGGTAAAAATTGCATGGGAGGAGAATGTTGTCTTTCTCCCTTGGAGGAACTTGTGGATCTGAACTACTTGCCTTGGGGTTGACAATGCAACTCTTTTAACACTAAGCCACCAGAGCTCCCTAAATAAGGAGTTGCACTACTTAACCAAAAGCACAAGGTTCCAATCCCCCAGATACTCCTTTGGAGAAAGATGGGCACTCTCTTCCTGTGTGATTTACAGGCTCTGAAAACTCACTGGAGGGTCCACTATGAGTCGGTTCATGACTTAAGAGCAGTGAAGAGTAGGAATACGTCCTCTAAGTACTGCACATACATACAAAATAGGCAAACACACACACACACACACACACACACACACACGGCAACCACCCTGCTTTACACATAAAGAAACCGAAGCTCAGAAGCTTGTGGGATTCATCCAGCTCTACACTGCTAGAGAATGACAAAGTTGAGAATTTGCGTACTCAAAACCTGTGCTCTGTCTTGCACACTAAGCAGTTCCCCAGCTTGAAGCCTATGCTTTGCCTCACGGAGTTTTGGGTTCCTTAGTGGTGGAACCTGAATGATCACAGCTGTCCAGCCTCCCCCACAGGGCTGTTGAAAGGATCAAAGGAGAGACTGTCTATGATAGCACTTTGAAGCCTGTCACCCTATCCAAATACTTGTAAAAGCTTCCTATTGTTAGGTGGACCTCCAGCTAGGACGGCAACCTTCTGAGAGGTGACAAGGAAAAGACAAGCAAAGGGTGTGATTACGGGAATGGGCACTGGGGACCATGGGGGTTGGGGTGTTCTTGGCAGACAAAGATTCATAGGAGAGCTTGAGACAAGCAGGTGGAGGGCAGAAGAATTTGACCAACCACCCACAATACTAAAGTCAAGCCTGTCCCTAGGGAGCTAGAAATTTGACTAGAATGACTCGAAGATCAATAAATGAAAGTGTTACTTCATAAGAGGACTAGAGGGGAGGTATTATCTGCAAGAAGGTAAGGCATTTCCACTTGCATCATCTCATCAAACCCCCATTTTACAGCTGAGATTCTGTGGCCTCAGGCAAAGAGTAGAAACTATAGAGATGATATTTAAAAGCTAGTCAAACTGACCCTAAGCATGTCTTTTGATGACCTCTGCTTCTTCCATCTCTTCTCTTCACCCACACTTCATTACTGGAAAAATAAACATTATCTTTCTATATTCCATTAGTCTTACTGGATGAGTATGCTGTGTGACTTTAGATTACTCACTTAACCTCTCTGACCTTTAGTTTTCTTATTGTATAATATGCTGGCTGACAATATTCTCTGTAAGTCATCTACCCTGGGTGTATTTAGGAAAATCCCTTGACTTGCCTAGATCTCTTCTGTTGAAGGCCAGCACTTAGTGCCCCTGAGCTGTTAAACCACAGGCACCATGGTTTTGTAGAGTTGGCTGCAGCTTTTGCAGTAATCTGAAAATAAACCACAGGTAAGAAACATTGTTAAGATTATGGTTTTACTCATGAAAACATTATCCTATCATGAACACATCTAACTGAGCTTTCCTATAAATACAAAAAAAGTAATCCAACCTGCTGGATGTTTTTGATCTTTAAGGAAATTGACTGTCCTTCTAGATTTACCATTTGTCACTTTGCCTTGTTGCCCATTCTACTCAGAGCCTAGAATCTGTAAGATTGAAATAGAATAATGGGGAAACAGGAATAAAACTATTACTTAGAAGTGTTGTTGTTGTTGTTGTTGTTAGGTACTGTTGAGTCGAGTAGGATTCTTAGTGACACAATGAACAATGGATCTGAACCCTCTCCTATCCTTTGCCATTCCCACATTTCCTGATACACTAGAGCCCATTACAGCAGCCACTGTGTCAATCATCTGGTTGAGGGTCTTTCTTCTATTTGCCATTCCCTCACTTTCTAAGGATGATGTCCCTCTCCAAAGAATAGCCTCTCCTAGTAACATGCAGCTTTATCATCTTTCTCTAAGACCTATTTACTTGTTCCTTTGGCAGTTGAGGTGATATTCAGTACTCTTCTCCAACACCACAGATCAAAGGCAGCAATTCTTCTATCATCCTTATTCATTGTCCAACTCTCAGATACAGAGCAAGTGATTGAAAAGACCATGAAGACCTGAATCAAGTGTGCCTTAGTCCTCAAAATGACATAATTGCTCCTCAATAATTTAGAGAGGTCCTGAACTGCAGACTTTCCCAGTAAGACTTCTCAGGAGATCTACTGATCTCCTGACTGCTGGTACCAAGTGTGTTCAATGTGGACCCAAGTAAGATGAAATTACTGGCAGTTTCAATCTTTTCTCCATCTATCATGATTTTGCCTATTGGTCCAGTGGTGAGGATTTTTGTTTTCTTGATTTTGAAATTCAATCCACATTGAAGGTAGGCATTTTCTGAAGCAAGCCCTTTAAGTATTCTTTCACTTTCAGTAAGTAAAGTTGTATTATTTGCATAATAAAGGTTGTTGATGAGTCTTCCTCCTATCATGATACCAGATTCTTCATAGAGTCCAACTTCTTGCGTAATTTACTCAGCATACAGATTGAATATATCTGGAGAGAGGATAAAACCCTGATTGCATACCTTTCTTCATTTTAAACTATATAGTGTTCCCTTGCTCTGTTCACACAGCAGTTTCCTGCTCTAAGTGCAGGTTTTGCATGAACACAATTAAGTATCCTGGGATTCTCATTCTTCTCAATGTTAGCCATTCATTATTTGCCATGATAATCATTGTCAGTTAATATAACTGATGAAAACAAGTTGAAGACAATAGGTTTTTGTATATTTTCATTGCTGGTATTCTGAAGTTTTACAGAGATTATAATACTGTTAACTTAGAAAATGTTCTTGGAAATAAAAGAAATACTTGTCACATTCAATACTTAAAGATAAAAATATGGCCATCTGATTTATGCTTTTTCAACTATGTTATACTGTAGAAAGATGAGCTAAACTTGAAGTTCTGTTGTGTGACAGCAAAAATAATTTATTTTTAAATAGAAAATTTTCAAGTAGCAAATTAATAATCTTTTTTACTTATTTTTCTAACTAGCTCAATTATACAGATTCTAATTGCAATAACATTTTGTAATAACATTTTTGCTTTTTAGGTTTTTAATTATAACCAAAAGTGTTAGGTAAATTAATTAAAAATTACAAACATAGCTGTTGATTTTGTTAAATTTAATATTATTTTGAAAGTCTGCAATATCCCTTTAATGACAAATCAATACTGATTTGACACACAGTTAGTAGAGTTACTTAACTGGGCAGATGCCGTTTTAAAACTGATAATTGTTTTGCGTCAATGTCGGGGTTTTTTTGTTTTTGGGGTTTTAAAATTTTTTTTTATTAATTTTAATTAAAGTTTACAGAGACTTTGGATTTCCATTCATTCATTGTTGAACTTTTCTCCCTATGCTGAGTGAAATATCTCAGTCACGAAAGGACAAATACTGCATAGTGCCACTGCTGTAAAACGGGACTGACATCAGGGTTGGAGGGAGACTGAGAAAGATGGGATAAATTATGTATACTGCATTGAAACAGATGAGGGAGAGAATTGTTGAAAAGAAATATATGTTAGGTATTATTGTCTTGACAGGAGTCCAGAACAAAGGCTGCATAGTGGAGTGGACTTGGGGGGAGGGATTGTATAACATGTGTCAGGATTTTTTTCTCTTTCTCTCTCTCTCTAAAAGCATATAGAAAGTATATGGCTATATGGCAAGTTTAGTGATCCAGAAGGCTTAAGCCCTCCTACCTTGTTTTTCTTCTTCAGCAGTGCTGTGCTTCTTAGCTGGTGGGCTCTCCAATCAGAACTGACCCATAGCTGACCCTCCGTTGAGTTTTCTTTTTTAAAATAATTTCATTTCCCCCCCCCTTTCCTTTAAATTGTGATTTTAATGAAAATTTATAAAAAAGTTGAATTTTCATTCATTCACTGTTGCACATTTTCCTCCCTATCCACCCCGTTTACTAAAAAAAAAATCATTCATTGTTGCTTAATTTCCTCTATCCCCCCACCCAGTCCACTTTGACAGGCACCTCTTATTCTGGACTGGTGTCATACAAATAATGCCTAATCATATATTCCTTTTCTTTTTTAATATTTTAAATTTTTTAAAATTTGTGTGTGTGTGTGTGTGTGTGTGTGTGTGTGTATCGTAAAAGAGGATCTGACTGGTACAGGAGGAGATTGCCCCTCTTTCTCCAGCAGAACATCTTGTGGATTTGTACCGCATACCTCTGGGATTTATATATTCCTTTTAAATAGTTTTTTCCTTCACTATTCCAGCGCAGTGTGCATTATTTATCCCCTTTTCTTAGTTTCCTCCCAACGCCCATATCAGTCCTGTTCTATCAGACTAGTGTTTAGTGTTATGCAGTATTAATCCTTTGGTAGCTGAGATATTTCACTCAGCATAATGTCCTCCAGGATCACCCTTGTTGTGTAATATTTCATTAGTTCTTTTTTCAGTGCTGTGAAGTATTCCATCACGTGAATATACCATAGTTTTTCTATCCAGTCATTTGCTGATGGGCATTTGAGTTTCCATCTCTTTGCTATTGTAAATAACAGCAATAAATATGGGTATTCATAGATCTGTTTGGGTGGAAGTTCTGTTTCTTTAGGGTATATTCCTAGTAGCAGAATTTCTGGGCCAAATGGTATTTCTATTTCCAATTTTTTGAGAAAGCGTCATACTGCCTTCCATAGTGGTTGCATCATTTTACACTCCCACCAGCAGTGAATAAGGGTTCCAATCTCTCCATAACCTTGCTAGCATTTATTGTTTGGTGCCCTGTTGAACTTTATTATTTTTGCTGGGGTGAGATGATATAGTTCACAGAAATTGAGGCTTACAATTATACCGGAAAACTGTAGAAATGCCTCTTCAAAATTGGATTGTGCACAGCTTAACAAAGTAAAATAGGCCAAAGCATATGAAAAAGGTTATTCATAAATACATTCTCTCCAAAATATATAGCTTTAATTCACACTACATACCACATACAGTCAAGTCTAAAGAGAAGTGGCCCCTTTGGCCCAAGGTACAGTCAGCTTGGTGTGTCCTTCCTTTATCTCTGTGCCACTTCAGTGAGAGGTTTTTTATTACATTTTTAAACATTCTCAGTCTCAGCTCCATGGAAAGTTGGGTTACAGCAAACTGCACCATTGCCTTTGTTCCCTCAAAATTCACCTCACAAACTATGCCTTCAAAGAAACCTTCTTTTAGTAAATGCTTCCACATCAAGATGACAGAAGAAGCTGAAAGGCTTACTCTGTCCCATTGCTAGGAGAGAAATGAAACTTTCATGAGGGTTGCTAGAGATTTGATACCTCAAATGATGATAGGCTTGTGGGGAAGAGATATCTGTGATCTCTCACATCTCATGGCTATCTTATCATTCTAAACAGTTCTGGTAGGTCCCCTGAATCTTCCATTCTATACTTATTTCTTGATTGGCAATTAAGTGCTGATGTGAGGGTTATCTGCAAGCCAAAGAACTCCAAGGGCCACTGGCATTACTGGCAAGTCAAGACTTTGCAGTCACTTGAAGGCTTGACTGGGGCTGTAGTATACTCACATGGTTGACTGTGAAAGGCTTTTGTATCCTTGCCCTGTGACAGTTCTTTAGGGAGGATTGAGCGCTCCTAGTGACATAGCAGCTGACTTGGTAGAAGAGTGATTTAAGAACGTAATTCAGAGGTTTCAATGCTATTTATTACTTTGCTTCAGAAGTCACATTCCATCATTTCTACACAAAGGCATGCAGTTTGGATCCACCACCTACTTCATGGGAAAAAGATGGACAATCTCATCCCATACAATTTTGTGCCTCTGAAAACCCACTAGAAGGTCAGCTATGTGTTGGTTCTGACTTAATGACACATAACAACAACAAGGGAACTCTGGTGGCCTAGTGGTTTGGATTTACATTTGTTGTTGCTGATTGCCTTGAGTCGAGCATGACTCATAGTGACCCTTTGAACAAAAGGTTTGAAGCCCTTCTACAACTATTGACATTTATCAAAGTTCATAGGGTTTCTGGAGGCATGTTATTTAGGAAGTGGATGCCACTCCTGTTTCCAAATCTGTCACAGTATGTTACTATTGTTATGTGCCGTTACATTGCCAATTTAATATCACCAGTTGCTCTCAGGAGAAAGATGGATAATCTCTTCCCAAGTGATTTACAGCCTCTGAAAAACCATAGGAGGGTCAGCTATGCTTTGGTTCAGTTAGACAGAAATGAAAGTAAGAGTGAGATGTGTGTATATTTATAAGACATTGAATAAGGAAGACCAAATAATAATTTATACCTTGGAATTGTGGTGTTGGTAAAGTGTTGGATATCTTATGGGTTGTCAACACAGCAAATAAATCTATTTTGGAGGAGGTGTAGCTTACTCCTTAGAAGCAAGGCTAGTGAAACTTTATCTTATATTTTCTGAATATGTTGTCAGGAGGGACCAGTTCTTGGAAAAAGACACCACAATGGGTTTAGAGGATCAATGAGCAAGAGGAAAACTTTCAACAAGATGAAGTGATACAATGGTTTCAACAATGGTTTTGAGCACAGTGGAGATCATGAGGGCAGGGCAGGTGTTAATCTGTTGTTCACAGGATCTCTATGAGTTATAGTCAGCTTGATGACCTCCAACAACAATCATTGTTTATCATCTTTGTTAAGTATCAGTATTGTTTTTCATCACTTTTAGTGGCTATGCAATATTCTATTATATGTACTTATAAAAATGTATTTCATTCTCTAACTTTGAAACATTCAATCTTTCCAATCTTTCACTTATTCTAACCACTACTCTTATAAAGATCTCTATACACTTAGCCACTTGCTGGCCTCCATAGAAATATAAAGGAAATAAATACTAACACCCAAGATAATTTATTCTATTAGCACTTCAGTCCACGAAAATGATTACATAGGATTCTCAGACACTTGGCCTTTGTAATTACCATTTTTTAAAAGCTCAAAGTGAATTTTTAAAAACATCAGCTACTATTAGAGGTTCCAAATTAATTTTAGAATGTTAACAAGAGCTTAAGGCAGAGTAAAAGAAACATATAAAGGTCCTTGTTTTCTATTTTGAGTGGCAATTAATGAGCAACTCTTTGTTAACTATTTATTTGGAGGTATTCTCAATTCTAAATTGATTCTTCTTTGAGAAATTGAAAATATACATCACGGAGGTGGACTTTTTCCAGTGGTTTGGCTGTTTGCTGTTCTGACATTCAAATTCTGCTGCTCAGTGAGTATAGTAAGATCTAGAGATAAATTGTTCAAAGGAGCACTCTTCAGGGCTGAAGCCAACTCCTGGCCAAACAGGAAGAATGTTTGATTTAAATAAGCCAGAGATTATTACATACTTGAAACACTTATTTTCAGTCAAACCAAAACTGAACAAAGAATCTCGAAACTTGAATCATCAAGCACATTTTCAAAGAGATTTGTAGAACAGGAGCTCAAAACGGGAGAACTCAAACCTCTATCATTCTACTGTAATATTTACTCATCTATTTTAACACTTAGCCAAGTGGATTTTAGTCAATTTAAGAAACTGTAAATAAATATTGATACATCATAACAGAAGCCATTACTCACATTCTATGTAAACCACTGATTCTAATTTACTCACAATTTTGCAGTGGCATCATTCCATGGAGAAAATTAGATTTTTACATATCATAGCAAATCACAAAGCCAAAATGTCAACTTCATATATCAGGCAATTACGTGCCGTGTTTATCTTGGGGGGTATTTTCCTACATATATTTACTCAGAAAGCTACACGGGTCCTCAAAAATAAATAGAGGCTATAATTCTTGCCAAAAAACCCACAGTTCCAGAGAGCTACTCATCAATTTCTAGCAGCATTAATGAGGAAAGGCGCTGAGACAGTCATTCACACTGTCTTTATGATAAGAGTAACTTACAGGACAAATCAAGATTAAGGACGAGTGCAAGACAAATGGTTTAGAAACTCCCTCCCCCCTTCATTTTAAAAATCAGTCATTTGAAATCTACATTTACCACCTGAAGTTCTTACAGAGTGCAAACTCCATCTGGAAGGAGTGAGGATTGTCACTGAAGACATCACTGTAACTGGTTTTGAAGTGAGAAAAATCCATGAGTGATGAAACTCTTATTTTCCCACTGGAAGAAAGGTTTTCTTTGGGCTGGATAGCAGCTTGGTGTACTGTTTGTCCAGCAAAAAATATATCTACTCACTAGAAAATCATAGCACTCTCTCCCTGGCTGTGACAACCAGAAGAATTTACCTCTTTAATATCAGCTGCACTCTTAGTTGGCTCCACTATATAATGTATCTTTCCAATGGCATTGAGGCAGGGCTTACCTTCAAGGTGGAGAACATAACAAGAATCCACCTGTTGTGTTAGAAATTGTCTTTAAATCTATATCAACTTATAGCATCACCACATGACAGAGTAGAATTACCCCACAAGGTTTGCTAGGCCATAATTTCCAGAGCAGTTAGGTGGGTTTGAACTCAAAACTTTTCAGCTAGTAATCAAGTGTTTGACAACTGTGACACAAGGAAAAACTTTGGAGATATTTTCCCAGGATGTGTGTTTTCTAGTGTGCTGCTACAGGCAACCCAGGCAGCAAATGATTTCAAATAGCCAGGAGGCGTGGCAGGACTCTGAGAGCCAAGATGAAGGTGGGCTCACTTGGTTGGATCCCTCAATTAGCCTTGAAGTAATAAGTCTTTGCTTATTTTTCTTATGATCTATACCTTCATTTGAGAAAAATCTATTTCAAAATGATAAATGAAAAGGGATAAAATAACCTTAAAGAACATCTGCCTTGCCCAGAATTCAGAGGTGGCATTTACCTAGTCTTTTCCAAGATGTCTGCTGTACTTGAATTTTAATTAGAGGAGTGAAAGACTGTCAACAGAGACCAGTTTTCCTCTTCTCAACAAGAAATAGTTTTAAAGAAACAAAAGACTTCTTAAATCTCCCTCCTTGTAATCTGAGTTTCTTCTTCAAACTGCTCAGATTGCTTTCATTTGCTTCTATCTGTAAGTACAGAAAAGATTTTAAAAGAATTAGAAAATATTTGAAGCCAAATCTTTTAAATGTCTCATGAAACCTACTGACTTATTAATTTAATCTTATTGTTGTTGAGTTGGAACCAACTCTTTGCTGACCCTCCCTTGGGTTTTTAAGGCTGAAAATAATGCCACAGGAGATAGATTGTGCATTCTTTTCCCCTCAGAACTGGCAGAGAAGGATGGCCTCTGGGTTAACAACACAACTTCCTACAAACTACAGACAGATTGATTGATAATACAATTATTTACAATATAATATCACTCAACTGTGGTAAAAAGAAAATTTGAAAGGAATTTAATGGAATTTAATTTGGATTTCTCCATTCTCTGCTTCTGATGACACTATTTGTTCTTGCTGATTCCTTTCTCTTGACGTTAGGGAGGGTTTCATTGCATGGTACACAGGATCTCCATGAGGTAGGGTCAATTTGCTGGCAACTAACAGCAATAGTGAAGAGTGGTGTACTCAGCCCCACTCCTGACGTTTCAAAATCTTGCTTTTAAATCAGGAAAAGTGTGCATCACAGTTGTATGCTTTCTCCATATCTATTCAATCTATATACTCAACAAATAATTCAAGAAGCTGAACTAGAGCAAGCAGACCAGTCCTGATGTGTCATCAGGATTGGAGGAAAACCAATCAACAACTTGTATTATACAGCTGTCCCAACCTTGCTTGCAGAAAGTGAAGAAGACTTGAAACATTTACTGCATAAAATCAAAGAATAGAGTCTTTACTATGTATCACATCTCAACATCAAGAAAACAAAAATCCTCACCACTGGACTAATAGGCAACAACAAGATAGGTAGAGAAGATTGAATTGTTAACAACTTCCCTTTATTTGGAACCAGAAATTACATCTATGGTACTAACAGTCAAAAAATCAAAAGACTGAGAGAAAAGAGCCCTGTGGGATGCTACTTGGAGCTATCCTAACCAGCAGAGAGGGGAGTGCCTAGGGGCTGCCCTGACAAGCTAGCAGTGAGGAAAAGGGCTTGTGGGCCACCTTGAGTTCATCCAGCCTCTAATGATTCCTAGAGTCCTCCCTTCCCACCCCCCATTCACCTCCAAGAACCAGCCAGCAGAAGAGGAGCACCCTGTGGCCTGCCCAGATCAGGCAGCAGTGAGAAAAAATGCCTTCTGGGCCACCATAGAACAGTGGCACCGAGAGACCACCAATATTTGAGGAGAATAGAGGCTCAGGCAGTATTTGTGGGACTTTGCTAGCTCTCCAGAGGCTTTGTCTGCTAAGGTAGAAGTGGTCCCTCTCATCCAACCTCAGGCAAGAACAAAGGTATATAGGAAGCATAGACCTGCCAACCAACTCTGGAAGCAAAGTGTACTGGGCAGCATTCCTGATTCCTGGGAATTTGCAGGTTTCCCAGGGAATTTGTTGGCTCAGCAAGGAATATAGGCAATCCTGTCCAGCGGCAGGAGAAGACATAGGCAGAAATAGCCAATTTTACTTTCTCCTAAGGGAAATGTGTCCTTTCCCATCAAATGATAGATTAAAACAAAGAAGTGGGCCAAAAAAGAGAAAGAAAGAAAGAGACCCCAGCTACCTGCCCTTTCAAAGACACCTGAATGGGAAGTGTGCCACAAGAAATAGGGAACAGAATTTAGATGACCAGTAGAGAAGATTGCCACCTGGAAATGGAATCAGAGGCAACATTTAGTATCTGCAACTCTATTAATAGCATAAAAAAAAAGATAAGGAACTGGCAACTAATTATATAGACACAATAGACATTCCCTCACATATATCAAGAAGAACTTTACTAAGGGAGTTAGTGGCCTAGTGGCAAGAAGCTGCACTGCAATCCCAAAGAACTTCACTTGTTCACAAAGAAGTAGATGAAAGTGGATATATCAAAGGAACCAGAAACAACAGAAAATAGATCCAACAAAATTATAACAACAAAACCCAGTCTGTTAATAATCACATTCAATGTGAATAGCTTTAACACATTCATTAAGAGGAAAAGAATAATAGGATGGATTTAATAAAAACCAAACCCAATCAATATATTTATCATCTATGATAGATACATTTAAGAAATAAGAAGAAAGATGGACTAAACTTCAAAGAATGGGAGAAAAAAATATACCAACCAAATGACACCCATAAGAAGGCTGGAGTGACAAAACAAATCTCTGGTAAAATAGACTTCAGGATGAAAACCACCATTAGAGATAAGGAAAGACACTACATAATGAATATTAAAGGCATGATAGATCAAGAGGATATAACCTTAGTTAACAACCGTGCAACTAATGATAGACCTGCAAAATACATAAAGAAAGAAATAGACAACACTATAATAGTAGTCCTTCTCTTCCCATATGACTAACTGCCTGTGAAAACCCACTCAATGATCAGCTATGGGGTGGTTCCAACTCGATGGTAGTAGGAGACTTTAGCACGACACTCTGCACCAAAGATTAGGTCAAATCAAAAGAAACTCAACAAAGACATAGAAGAATTATTCAATTTGTCAACTTGACCTCATAAACATATTCAAGGTACTTAACAAAACTCAATTTAATTTTTTCTTATGTGCACATAGCACATTCACCAGAGTTAACCACATTTTAGGACACAAGGCATACCTCAACAAATTAAAAGACACTTAAGTAATGCAAAGTATCTTCTCAGACCACAATGCATAATGCTAGAAATTAATAGCAGGAGGACAAAACACCCAAATATCCACATGGAAGCTATATAACACCTTGCCTGAGCATTACTGGATCATAGAAGAAATTTAAAAATGAAAGTAAAAAGTTCCTTGAAAGGAATGAAAAAAATACATTATATCAAAACTTCTGGTATATAGTTATGGCAGTCCTCAGGGATCATTTCATGGCAATAAGCAAACATATAAAAAAGAAGAAAAGAGCAAAATAAACTACTTAACATCCCCAGGAAATAGAAAAAGAACAAGCTAAACCACAGCCTCTAGAAGAAAGGAAATTATAAGGATAAGGGCTGAAATTAATGGAATAAAAAAAAAACAGAGAAACAATTCAAAACGAATAAGGAGCTGGTTCTTAGAAAGGGTTAATTAAATAGGCAAACAATTGGCAAACTTAACAAAAACAAAAGACACAAATAAGTCAAATAAGAAATGGAAGCAATGACATCATAACAGAATCAGCTGAAATAAAATTAATGATATTGGAGTAGTATGAAAAGCTATATTCTGATAAGTTGGAAAACCTACAGGAAATGAGAAAAAGGCCACTAGAAGTCCTCAGAAACCCACACCCTACTCAAATTGACATAGACAGAAATGGAGCACTTGAGCAGACCCCATGATAAGAGAAGAAATTAAGCAAGTTATAAAAAGACTCCTCCTCAAGCAACAGATGCTGGTGAAGTTGTGGAGAAACTGGAACCCTTATTCACTGTTGGTGGAAGTGTAAAATGGTGGAAGGTGGTGTGGTACTTTCTTAAAAAGTTGCAAATAGAGATACCATTTGGCTCAGCAATTCTACTACTGGGAATACACCCCAAAGAGACCATAACTGACACCCAAGCAGATATATGCACACCTATGCTTACTGTAGCTTTGTTCATGATAGCAAGGAGTTACAAACAACCTAAGTGCCCATCAACAAATGAATGGATAGAGAAGCTGTGGTATATTCACACAATGGAATATTATGCTGCATTGAAAAACAAGGAACTCATGCAACATTATTCCAAATGGGTGGCCCTGGAGGACATTATGCTGAGTGAAATATCACAGTCACACAGTAACAAATACAGCAGAGTGACACTGTTGTAAAACAGAACTGACCTCGGGGTTGGGGGAAGACTAAGAAAGATGGGATAAATAATATATACTGCATTGAAACAGATGAGGGAGAAAACTGTTTAAAAGGGATATGTGATTAGGTATTAGTGTCATGACAGGAGTCCAGAATGAAGGCTGCATAGTGGAGTGGACTTGGGGGTGGGGGTTGCATAGGAATGAAACTTTTTTATAACTAAACAAGAAGAAAAATGAATCGTGGGAGGTGGGGTGGGTAGGGATAAAAGTGCAACAATGAATGAATATAAATCCTCAGTCTCTGTAAACTTTTGTTAAAAATTAACAATAATTAAAAAATTGGAAAAAAAGACTCCTCCTCTGAAAAAAAAAAAATCCTGAACCAGAAGGCTTCATGGTTGAATTCTACCAATCATTCAGAGAAGAACAATCACCAATTATATTTAAATTATTATAAAGAAGGAACACACCTGGTGTCATTCTATAATGCAATCATGACCCTAATACCAAAACCAGGCAAAGGCATTACCAAAAACGAAAACTACAAACCAATATTTCTCATAGACTTAGATGCAAAAATCCTTACCTGTCCAATAGAACCCAACAGTATATTTAAAAAAATAAACACAAAACAACATGATGATTTGTAACAGGAATGCAGGGATGGCTCAACATAAGAAAACAATGCAATTCATCACTTTAACAAAGTAAAGATCAAAAACTACATGACCCCATCAACTGATGTGGAAAAGGCCTTGGAAAAATATTCCAGCACTTGATGCTGATTAAAACACTCAGCAAAACTAGAAGAGAGGTGAATTTCCTTCACATAGTAAAAAAATATATATGCAAAAGCAAGAGCCAACAATAGTATCAATGGAGAGAGACTAAAGGCATTCCCCTTGTGAACAGGGACCCGACAAGGATGTCCATTATCACCACTCCTATTCAGTATTGTCTTGGATGTTCTAGCTAGGTCAATAAGGCAAGAGAAGGGAATAAGAAACATCTAAATTGGCAAAATGTAGGGAAACTATCACTATATTCAGATATTATTATACTGTACACAGTAAACTCCGAAGACTCTGTTTGGCATTAATAAACACTTGCTGCTGTTAGATGCTGCTGAATCAAGTATGACTCATAGCAACCAAATAAACTGTTAGACCTGTTAGATCAATTGAGCAGAGTGTCAGGTTATAAGATCAACATACAAAAATCAGTTGGATTTCCCTACAGCAGGAAAGCAAGCATGGAAAAGGAAACGAAAAAAAAAAATACCATTTACAATAACCAGTCACAAGGTGAAATACTTAGGAATAAACATTACTAGAGACACAAGACTTTTATAAGGGAAAGTACAGAACACTACTGTTGTTGTTGTTGTTGTTACTTGTGACTCATAGCGACCCTATGTACAACAGCACTAAACCCTGCTCTATCCTGTGCCAATCGCACTGCCTCTGACACACCCATCCCGAT
>NW_006400014.1:563203-625331 GCF_000299155.1 Elephantulus edwardii
TATATATATATAATGTCTGCTCATTCATCTGAATTATTTCTTTGTTCAGAAAAAAGACAATTGTGAAAAGGACATGTTTCCCCTTTTGCCTGAGCTATCAGGAAACTCAGAGCTCAAATCAGTACCCACCTGTCTTAATGTGATTATCTCAGGTAATGGGGAAGACTTGATCAAAGTGTTTTCTTTGGGTACTCTCTGGAAGAACAAGAAGGTTTGTCAAAGTGTCAAATCACTTTGGAAGAAAGCCAAAGCTAGAAATATTGTCTAAATAATTAAACCAACTGCCATCCATTCTATTCCAATCCATAGTGATCCTGCCAAGTAGGACAGAGTAGCACTGACCATAGGTTTTCAAAGCTTTAAGTCTTTATGGAAGCAGATTGACTCATTTTTTTTCTCCTACAGAGAGGCTAGAGGGCTCAAATTACTGAACTTTTGGTTAGTAGCCAAGCTTCTTAAGCACTGCACTTCCAGGGCCCTTCAGCCTAAAACATAACAGGTAATTCTGTATCTCTTCTAAGGTTTTCACATGTTGTTGTTGTTATGTGCCGCATGTAGGCAAGCATAATGATAACAATAAATTGCTTTCATTCATTCATTGAGGCCAGATACTAAAGAAAATTCACTAAGAAGTGTGCCATGCTAGTTAAAATCCTTGAAAACATTTTTATTTTCACTTCTCTTTATTTCTTCTTGCCCCTGCTCCTTCAGCATACACAGTATTTGTTGTGTTCCTACAACACGACAGACACTTTTTTTCTACAAAGGATTATGAGGGGAGCAAAATTTGATGGGGGTCTTCACTGATGGGAGCATAGCCTAGTCCGGTGAGAAATAATCAAGTAATTTCACAAGCAAAAGAGGAAAATTACAGTCCTAATACATTCTCAAAGAACAGATATGTAGTGTCACTGCAGTACCGAACTAGGGTTTTGTCATAAATGACACAAGGAAGGCCTCCCTGAGGAAACGATAGCTGAACTGGGTCTAATGGATGAGTTATCTTTAATGTTTGTAAATAGGGGGTGGGAATCAAAGGCAACATTTTACAGGCCACAAAATATTGGCAGCACCATGATAGAGGGAGAAGATGTTGAGATTCCTAACGATTTTGGCTTGCTCTTTTCCACAGTCAGTACCCTTGGCACCAGCAGCCAGGAAATCAAAACATGAATCACATTGGGGAAAATCTGCTGTCTCTCCAGAGCAATGATGTCAGTCTAGAGACTAAGATGCACCTGATCCAGACAATGGTCTTTGCAATTACTTGCTACACATCAGAAAGCTGGACAATGACCAAAGATGACAGAAGAAGATTTGATGCCTTTGAATTGGATACTGGAGAAGAGTATTAAATATACTATGGACTGCCAAAAAAAAAAAAAGAGAGAGAGGAGAGGGTGAAGCTAAGCTGTCCCTTGCAAGGATTTTGAAGCTCCATCTCACATACTTTGGGCATGTTGCCAGGAGGGACCAGTCCTTGGAGAAGGACATCATGCTTAGAAGAGCGGAGGGACAGCACAGGAGAGGAAGAGCCCAGATGAGATGGATTGACACAATAACTGACATCATGGCAGCAGGTGTGTCAGAGACAGTGAAAACGGCTATTGTACATAGGGCCACTATGAATTGCAGTTGACTCAACGGCACATAGGAACAACTACAACAACAATAACATTAATAAAGCCTTATTCACATTTTAACACATATTTACTGAATATCATTAGTGAGAACGGTAGCACCAAAAAGGAGTGTTGATGGCTTATTGGTAAGGGTTTGCACTGTCAACCCAAACACATGTGGTTCTAATACATCATCTGCTCTTTCTATAGGAGAAAGTTGTGATCTATTGCCTCTGAAAATCTGCTGGAGGGTTAGCAAAGAGTTGGCTCCAATTTGAAGGTATGTAACAACAAGTAGTATTGAGAGGTAAAAATTTTAGCAGATAATCACAATATCAATATGCGCTAACCAGATTATGCCAAGAAATCTGGAGGACAACTACTGACCATCTAACTAGAAGAAATTTATATTTACTCCCATCCCAAAAAAGGTGGCCCGAGAGAGTGTGGGAATTATTAAACAATATCACTAAAATCATACTTAAGCAAGATCCTGCTGAAGATTATCCAAAAACAACTGGAACAATATATCAGCAGAGAACTGTCAGATGTACAAGCAGGATTTAGAAGAGACCATGGCAATAGGAATATCATAGCCAATGTTAGATGGATTTTAGCTGAAAGCAGAGAGTACCAGAGGAATGTCTATCTGTGTTTTGTTGCCTATGCAAAAGCATTTGACTGTGTGGATCACAACAAATTGTGGCTAACTTTGAGAAGAATGGGAATCCCAGAACACTTAATTGTGCTCATGCAAAACCTATTCTTGGTTCATGAAGCAGTAGTCAGAACAAAGCAGGGAAACACTGCATGGTTCAGGATCAGGAAAGAAGTGTGTCAAGGATGCATTCTCTATCTTTTCAATCTATATGCAATCTATATCATTCAGGAGACTGGACTTTATGAGGAGGAATGGGGCATCAGGATTGGAAGAAGACTCATCAACAATCTGTGTTATGCCGATAACACAACCTTGCTGAAACTGAGGAGGATATGAAGTGTATGCACAAAGGTCTGTAGGACCTTTCATTCTAGCTGAGGAAACAAAAACTCCAGGTGATTCATAAGCCATTTAGAGGACCATTTAGAGGAACTGTCTGGGCACATGTGAGGCAGCTCAAGGATGAGGAGTAATGCTGAATAGAAAAGAGGAGAAAACTTGAATGGAGTTAGGTAAGGAAAACATGTTTAAGGAGGTTGTGTCTTAAACCTGGACTTCCTGTTATTGTTGTTGTTGATTGTTGTCGAGTTGAGGTCGACTCATAGCGACTCTATGAACAAAAGACCTAATGCTTTTCCATAACTGTCGTCATTTCTTCAAGTTCATAGAGTTTCCAGAGGCATATGATTTAGGAAGTGGATGCCACTCTTGCTTCCAAACCTGTTTTGCAACTGGGCGCTCCACCAAACACTGTCCACATTGGGAAACCATTCTGATATTTGATACCCCAATGATACAAGGTTCAGCAGCACAGCAGCCTAGGTTACTTCATACTGCACATTGACAAAGAATGATGTACAAAGTGAAAGAGTGTTCCTCGAGATAAAACAGCACTAGTTTCACTTAGCAGTGGTTAAGTGTTGACAAGTCGAATACGACTGAGGGTAAATTTTGAACAAAAGACCTAAACTATTTTCTATGACTAATATCACTTCTGTACAGAACTCTGTTCTATAACTACCATCATTTCTGTACATTTAGAGTTTAGAGAGTTAGTAGAGTTTAGAGAGATTATAGAGTTTCCAGAGGCATCTCGTTTAGGAAGTGGATGCCACTCCTGCTTCCCAGCATAAATCAATCTGGAAACTCATCCAAACACTGTACATAATGGGTAACCATTATAGTGTTTGACAAGACTATGGAACAGTGTGCAGCATCACAGCAACGTCAAGTTGTTCAGTTCAGCAAATAGACAAAAGATTGCTGTATCATTCAGGGAATAGTCATTAAAAAATCAGTAAATTTGTCCTGAGGGTTGCAGGCCTGAGGGCCCTGCAGGGTTTTAAGCCAACACCTTTGAGCTGACTTCCACTCTAGGCAAAGGCTCAAGGACACCCACTCTTGGGGGGAAAAGAACAGCAATACACATTAAACACAATCCCCAAAAAACAACTCCAAAACCTTCCCTTTAATTACGTATTAGGACCACCATACACAAGCAGCAAAAAGCCAAATCCCAGAGTAAAATCTTCCAGGCCTCTGTCAGCAGTCCCCTCCCCTTCCCCTGCAGGGTTGTAAGCCAACACCTTTGAGCAGACTTCCACCCTAGGCAAAGGCTCAAGGACACCTGCTCTTGGGGGGAAAAGAACAGTAATACATACCAAACATGACCCCAGAAACTTCCCTTTACTTGCCCATCAGGACCACAATCCACAGCAGCAAAAAGCCAAACTCCCAGAGTAGAGTCTTCTTAGGACCTATGAAAAAGAAAGAGCAGCTGGAAAAAAAAGACACTGCAGCTCTTCATTTGCATGAAAGCCCATAAGGGGTTGTATAAGGCACTGTGTGTGGAATACATTATATTTCCTTCTCCCCACTCAGCTCACCCTGCAATGCACCCCTTGTTTCAGATTGTTGTCATATGTGCAATGCCTAATCAAGCATCCCTTTCAGACAGTTCTTCCCCTTATCTGTTCTAATTCAGAGATTATTATCTATCCACTCTTTTCTCAGTCACTCCCTAACCTTGCTGTGTCTGTCCTATTTTATAGCAGTAGTTTATGCAGTATTTTTTCTTTTGTGACTGAGATATTTCACACAACATAATGTCCTCCAGGATCCTCCATGCTGTGGATTGTTTTACAAGTTTATTTCTTTTCTATGCTATGTAATATTCCACTGTGTGAATGTACCATAGTTTCTCTATCCATTTGTTTGTTGGTGAAAATTTTTATGGTTGTTTCCATCTATTTACTATTGTGAATAATGCATAAACATGGATGTGCATACATCTGCTTGAGTAGTGTCTCTGATTTCTTTGGGGTATATTCTCAGTAGTGGTAGTAGTGGAATTTCTGGGTCAAATGGTATTTATATTTCCAAATTTTTTAGAAAGTTTCAGATCACCTTGTGTCTGTATCATTTTACATTCCCACCAGCAGTTAATAAGAGTTCCTATCTCACCACAACCTCACCAGCATTTGGCATTTGTTGTCCTATTAAACCCTGCTATTATTGCGGGAGTGAGAGGATAGCTCATAGTTGTTTTGATTTGCATTACTCTCATAGCTAAAGATTGTCATTACATCTTCATGTGTTTGCCATATGAATATCTTCTTTGGTGAAGTGCTATTTATATCCTGTACCCATTTTGTGATTGAGTTGTCTCCCTGATCTCAAATCCTACTACACAGCTATGGCAGTCAAGACAGCATTTTACTGGTACAGTGACAGACACATAGATCAATGGAATAGAATTGATAACCATAGGTAGATGAGCTGATTTCTGAATTAACTAATCTTTGACAAGGAGAAGAAATCAGGTAGGTGGGGAAATGACAGTCTCTTTAACAAACAGTGTTGGGAAAATTTGGAAACCACTTGCAGAAAATGTAAGCAAGACCCACATCTCACACCATACATAAAATACAACCAAGAGAGAATAAAACAAATGAATGGACCTTCTAAGAATTAAATCACTATGCACATAAAAAACTTCTCCTACATGTTAAAAAGGAAACTCACAGACTGGGGAAAATATTTGGCAATTACATATCTGATAAGGGATTTATATCTAAATTTTTTTAAAAAAATTTTTTATTATTATTATTTTTTGTGCATATACCGTCAAATCAGATCTGACTGGTACATGAGGATATATCTAAAATTTATAGAATATTCTAGCACTACAATACTAGGAGAGGCTATTCCTTGGAGAGGGACATAATGCTTCGAAGGGCAGAGGGTCAACGAAGAAGAAGAAGATCCCTGATCAGGTGGCTTGACACAGTGACTGCAGCAATGGGCTCTAATGTGTCAGGAAGTGTGAAGGCAGCACAGAATAGGACAGGGTTCAGATCTGCTGTTCACAGGATCACTTTAAGGCCAAATTTAGGACCAATAAGTCTAAATCAGAAAGGAAGAATATAAGATTTGTTGTGGGGGCAAAGGATGCTGTTGTTTTGTACCATCGAGTCAGCTTGATTCTTCTTGTGTGGAGCAGCTGGTAGATCCGAACAATTTGCCTGCAGGATTGCAGTGCAGCTTCTTGCCACAGGGCTACAAGAACTTCCCTGGGACAAGGGTGGTTGTTGTTGATGACGTGGAATCAAGCACAACTCATAGTGATTCTATGAACAAAAGACCTATTGCTTTTCCATAACTACCATCATTTCTCCACATTCATTGAGTTTCCAGAGGCACGTGGTTACAAAGTGGATGCCACTCCTGCCTCCAAACCTGTTTTACAACTGAGAGCTCCATCAAACACTGTCCATATTGGGAAACCACTATGGTATTTGATACCCCAATGGCACAAGGTTACAAACCCAGGTTATTTCATATAGCACATTGACAAAGAGTGATATACAAAGTGGAAAAATATCCTTCAGATCTCATTTAGCAGTGGTTAAGTGTTGTCAAGTCGAATACTACTCATATGGATCTTTGCACTAAAGACTGGAACTCTGTTCTGAAACTAACATAATTTATGTGCATTTATAGAGTTTATCGAGTTTCCAGAGGCATCTACTTTAGGAAGTGGATGCCATTCCTGATTCCCAACCTGAATCATTTTGGAAGCTCATCCAAACATTGTATATAATGGGGTAACCATTACGGTATTTGACACGACTATGGCACAGTGTTTAGCAACACAGCAACTACAGGTTGTTCAGTCAGCAAATAGACAAACGATTGCTGTGTCACTTGAAGAATATTAATTCTAAAATTAATAAATTTGACCCTAGAGCCTGTGGCCCAAGGGCCCTATGGGATTTTAAAGACACCCTTTAGCTGGCCTCTGCCCTTGGTCAAAGGTTCAAGGGACACCACAGCTCAAGACACTTGGGTTCAACCTGTTATGCCCCTGTATCCCTCAAAGGAGTGTCCCAATGTACTTTTAGAAGGTGGTCGGGACACATCAAAAGGAAACTCAGAATTTATCTTAATAGGCAAATCCAAACCCTGTGCCATCAAGCCCATCCTAACTCACAGCAGCCCTACAGGGCAGAGTAGAAGAGCCTCATTGTTTCCAAGACTATCTCTTTATGGAAACAGGCTACCACGTCAACCCCCTATGGAGCAGCTGATGAGTTCAAACCATCAAACTGTTTGTTAGCAGCTGGACACTTAAGCATTGTACTACCAAAGCTCTCTTAAATAATAGATAAGGGAATAAAAAGTTTTTCAGAGAATCAATCAATGGCAAATTTGGATTTTCTTTTTAATTGACTCACAAATGTCTTGGTGACTTGGAGATGGTATCATACCTTGCTATGATAGAAATTTGAGGAGAAAAGTATCTTTTCAAGCAATGAAATTTCTTCTACTATGGGGGTTCATGAAAGATTTGTTGGTTAGCTGGTTCCCAGTTCCAGAATTAGAGAATATTAGAACTAGAAGAGGTCTTAGAAATAATCCAGCTCAATCCTCATATTTAAAAGGAATAAAACCTCCAAAAAACTCTTGACCCAGGAAGGATATGTGCTCTTCCAAGGTCATGCAGTTAATTAGTAGCTATTAAATTTTATTCCCATGGGACAGGGTAACAATTGTTCTGTATTCTTCTACAAATTAAGCTCAGTTTAGTCAATACCATTTGTGTCTAAACATTTACAAGACACTACAGAAAAGAAGAAAAGCCAGGGTACTCCTCAGTCGTCAGGAGAGTGAGCTTTAATTTCATATGCTTTGAGAATGTTATCAGAAGAGGCCAGTCCTGAGAGAAAGACATCATGCTTGTCAAGGAAAGAGAGAAAAAGAGGAAGACCCTCCATGAGATGAATTGATACAATGCCTGTAACAATAGGCACACACACAGCAGGTGACTATGAGGGCACCACAGGACTGCAGAATGCTTCCTTTCACTGGACACAGCACCGCTCTGAGTTGAAGCTGTCTTGACAGCACCTCACAACACAGAATCATTTTGTTGCAGACCTCCATTCTTCTAAAATGTTTACTTTCAGTTTTTTCCTTATCCATTTAGGACTTGAAATTGCATCTTATTTACCTCTGTTCACTTAGCATTTAACATAAAGCTTGGCACATAGTAGATACTCAATATATTTTTGTTGAGTTGAGTTGAATGTGAATCACTGACTTTTATTCCCCTATTCTTGGGAATTTGTGTGACTCTTCAGATTTTTTTTTAAAGAAAAGAATCATCAGACCCTAAAGTTGAAAAGGCCCTCAGAGTTTAAACCTTGTTGTACAGGTGAGGACAGTGAAAGCCAAGGTAAGAAAATGATGGATCTTACATAGACCACTTAGGCTGGTACCCAGCCTCTTTTCCTAGACCATATGATTTACTCTTTGGTGGAAAATATTTCAAAATGGTCCATATTTTAGAATGTCAACTCGTTAAGGAAGACAAAAGTTAGGCTCACTTATTTCAGACACATTATTTGGAAGGAGACCAGTCATTAGAATAGAACTTGTTTAGTCAGTGAAAACAAGGGGAACTCTCAGTGGAATGAATTGACACAATAGTCACATCAAGGAACACCAATAGCCATGAACATGACATAGAACCGGGTGGCATTTCACAGGGTGGTTATGCATGAGGTTGGGCTGAGTCAGAGCCTACTGACAAGGGAGATTAGGTATCCAGAGAATTGCTGTGCTGCCAAATGCAGCACATGGCCAGCAAGCAGAATCAATGTAGTCCTTGATGGTAAGGACATTTTATCTTTACAATGGCCCAATGAGTGTTGTTGTTGTTATGTGCCTTCGAGTCACCTGTGACTCATAGCAAACTTATGTACCACAGCTCTAAACCCTGCTGTATCCTGTGCCAATCTCACTGTCTCCAATACACCCATCTCCATTTCCCCAGCCACTGAATCAATCCATCTCATCGAGGGTCTTCCTCTCCTGCTCTGTCCCTCCACCCTCCTAAGGATGATGTCCCTCTCCAAGGACTGGTCCTTTCTTGCAACATGTCTGAAGTATATCAGATGAAGCTTCAGAATCCTTGCCTCCAAGGAGTAGCCTGGTGTCACACTCTCCAGGATGAAGCTGTTAGTTCTTTTAGCAGTCCATGGTATATTCAATACTCTTCTCCAACACCACAGCTCAAAGGCATCAATTCTCCTTCCATCCTCCCTAGTCATATCCAGCTCCCTGGTGGATAGAAAGTGATTGCAAAGACCATGGCCTGATTAAGGGACAAATAATGTCTCAGAAAAATTTCCCACTAAGCCTGAGTTTGTGCTCAAGATGACAATTTCCTGTTGGTAGCAAAAAATGACCTTGAGCAAGGCGGTGCAATCAAAGCGGGAAAAAGGCCCTTAGGAACACAGTTAGGTCCAGGTCTATCCTGTATGAAACCAATTAGCTCTACTCTATTCAGATACGGAATCCTGGTGACACAGTTGTACATCTGGCTGCAAACCAAAAGGTCAACAGTGTACCATTCCATGAGCCACCAGCCATTCCATGAGAGAAAGATGAGGAAATATGCTTCCATAAAGAATCAACATGTACCAGTCAGATCTGATTTGACGGTACACGCACACAAAAATAATAAAAATTAAAAAAGAAAAAGAATCGACAGTCTTGGAAACCTCATGGGAGTTTTGGGGGTTGCTATTTGTGGGAAAATTACAATGATGACAGTGGATGGAGTATGTCCCTCAAACAAAAGTAAAACCCTACTCCAACCGTCTGTCCAAACCCTGCTCACTTGACCAAGAAGAAAAAACTGTGAGCATGGGGCTGACTTAGGCCAACTTAACACTGAAACATGGAAATAGAACTGCCCTACCCCCACTTCACCTCCAGCTGAATGTGGTCAGAGCATCCTCTCCCTACACAAAGGGCTGGCCATTAATCCTTCCTGAGTGGAAGGTCAAACAGGGGCTGCCCTGAAATGCTCTGATGGTTTCATTCAAGTTCTCGATGGCCCAGGCTCAAAAACTCTCTTCAAACGGACAATGTCTAGTGGAGGAGCCAGGGGCTGAGGTAGCTCTTGAAGCCACCTGGCCAACAGCAGAGCAGTGACAGTAAGTCAGCCCCTCTCCAGTGCTCGGCGAGTCTCTTCTCAACACCACCAGTTTTTCCTTGGTGTATTCAGAAAGAGCCATTTGTGCATAATTCAGAAAGCAATGAGGAACATCACCTACAATGTGAGTACTTAAATAAACTTCTAGAAATTGTCGTTAAGAGGGAAAGAGAAAGAAAACCACATTGCCAGATTCCTCTAGATTCTGAACCAGAAGTAGAAGAACAGTTACGTTACACTTGGCCACACGGTTGGCAAAAACCAACAAATAAACTGAGGAGAAAGAAGTAAAGCTCAGAGTTATCTCAACAGAAGTGAGCAAACTGGGCTGGCTGGCTGTTAAGAACATGCCCTGTCTGCCTGATTTACACAGGTAGAGAGAGAATGATCTGGAGACTGCAGGCCCGCTCAGCCAAACGCCCATGTGTGCATGAAATTAGAATGTCAACATTTGATTCATGCTGCCAAGCTGTGACTGTGAAACAAATTATGTCAGTGGGTGGCAATTGCAATATTAGTCTAAGCAGATAACATTTAACTCTAAAGAGGGGCCCCGTCTCCTAGACTCCTATTATTATTTTAATATCAACATTGTGAGACTTACATGAGATAAAATTTCGAGAAAAAGAAAAATTTCCAGTCAACAATATTTATTTCTCATGTTGAAACCTAGGAGTCAGGTAGTGTGACCAGGATTTTTTAAAAACAACCCCCACTAGTAACTGATTTCAGCACCATGACTGTGTTATCTATGGGAAAATCTAAGCCGTGATAGAACAATCTGCCTTTTATAAAGACAGTCTAGGATCCCTGGGCAAAAGCTAGGAACCTCGTCCTTAGATGCATTTCAATGTAAAGGAAGTGGTGAGAGCCTGGGATGAAAACAGTAAGCAAATTTTTTCAAAGTACTTCCTGGTTTCTGCACCAAGTCATTTTTCTACAGTGAGTTCTGTACAAGGTTTTATTTGAAATCTGCTTTTCTTTTTTTCCATTTTTTCCTAGAGGCAATTGATTTAGATTTGAACATATTTCAAATCTGTTTTAAATTCTTACGCTTTTGGAAGTTTGCTGAGGAAATTCTACTTAACAAGTTGGAGTTTGGATGGATTTCTTTTTTTTAGTTTCTCCACCTACAACTTAAACTTGACTTACAAGATAACAATTTTCCCATGAAATGAGGCGCACATCTATCTCCATTTGAAGCCTACTTCTTTAACTAGCAATATGGCAAAACATCAATTTGAAGTTTTATTCCATTACAAACACCCATGTAGTTAAAGTTAATGCTGTGAAAAATCTAACTTGTAGCAGTGAAATGTTTATAGAGGCAGCTTTCACTGAGCAGTTGAACCAGGCCAAGACGACTAGCCACAGATTAATGTGCAGAGAGAATACTGAGAAATCTTCTATTTTCTATGGGGTTTTTAAAGGGTGATTTTGGGGAGGAAGACAAGAAGAGAAATGCCATTTATAAATCTTTCATTAGCTTAAAAAGATTTTTTGCTTCTTCTAATAAAGGAGATTGTCGGACTCTGTTATATCCTCATGGTTAAATGTGTGGCTCTTGTTAGTTGCTCTTGAGCTCATTCTGAATCATGACCCTATGTGTTCAGAGTAGAACTGTTTTGTAGAGTTTTCAGATTGTAATCTTTTGGAAGCAGATCCCCACCCAGGCTTGTCTTTCTATGAGCCTCTGAGTGAGTTTGCATTACTGTGGTTAAATATTAATGCCCCACTAAACATGAACACTCCACTTGGGGTGGTGGCCCCTATCTTTCTCTGCTATAGTTCTTCCCCCTCCCCCCCCAAGATATGCATGTGTGACTCAAACGCTGGACCTTAATTTTGGACTTTATCAAAGGGAAAACATTAACTTGGTTCTGTTACAGAAGAAGTTTCTTTTTCTAGTTAATGAAGAATACCATGGAGGAAAACTTCAACATTTACTGAAGAACCTTTCAGTTCTACCATTTTAACTCCCTTTTACCAGACAGAAATCAGTGCCAGACAGTATTGCTGATATTGAGATAATTGGTTGGAGTATGTTACTCAAGAAAGACTGACTAATGGTTCTCCCCCCCTTTTTTTAAGGGGGGATGTAGTAGGATCAGAATTTACAAAAGAACAAAATTGATTGTTAAGGACTAGAAGTTGTAAGGCAGGTAGATTAGAGGACTTGGGGACCCTCCAGGACAAGGTTTGGTAAATGTGGTTATCAAACTCATGGGTTTGGTCTTTGCCTAAATATAAACTCCCTCCTTTGAAATGACCTAATTGTCTATTTGTGAAAAAACTGCCTCCATGGAAGGTCTCTGAAACAGAAATGTGAGTGGATCTGAGGTGAAATGCCTGTTTGACCCATCAAACCGGTCCATTGGTTCAAGCACAGCTATTGATGCAGAAATGAGTTCTACCCTTTCCTCTCGAGCAAGAATTTCCACTCTGAAATTGCATTCATTCTGAAAAACACCCCTTGGTTAGGCCATATTTCCTTTTCATTCAGGCAATGTCAGACCCCTCCATCTATTTTAAAGCCTTAACATCTACACAGCCATATAACATTTCCTGCCGTTTATTTCAAAACCATTCACAGCCACAAGTGGAATATTTTCTCTTGACGGGGCAACTGTAGGCTTGTAACGTTTCCATGCTCTGAAAGCCATAGAAGAAAGTTAGCATCTGCAGTTAGCTGTCAAACGCATTTAATGCTTTATCAGGAGAAGGAGAAGAAAAATGCCCCCAGTCACCCCACATCACTGAAGTAAACTTCGGCTTTGCATCATGTAAGGAATTAACTCTATTCCTTCAACCAGAGATGTGAAAAATCAAGAAAGTAGAGAATAGAATAAACAATATTTTGATGTAAACAGATTACCAACATGAGAGGAATGACCGTCTGGTCACCCAGGGGGGTTTATTCAGTTAACACTTCCACCCCTTAAAGACAATGGTGGGCAATCAATGCATATAGGGCCTTTCAAGCTGGTTGCTAAGCGATACACAGTGTCAACAGAAAAATGCCGGATGTACAGAGGACAGCTTCAGGCCCAGGAGAGATCAACACCCTCTGATGATATTTTAAACTTAATTCAGTTCCCGATGAAGATTGTGACAGGTTCCGTGGCCAGAGCAGAAAAGATGTTTGCACTTCAAAATCCGACTTCGTAAAGTTGCTGCGCTGTGTGCAGAGAGTGTTTAATTTGGTAACAAGTGAATCGTGGCCCAAACAGTCCTTGGTTCAAATAGGAAAAGGCACCCAGCAGGGGCGTCCTGAATATTCATTTCTTGGCCTGCCCAGCAGTCATCTGACAATCTCAGCTTCACTATCAGAGCTGATCATTTGTCTCAGATTGTATGTGCATTCTCTCATTTTTTTCGTCTCTAAAATCTATTTTAGGAACAGCACCCCCATCTCAAACACACACCCAAGCCATTTTCAACAGCTTCTTCAGAAATTCTAAAGAAAGGAAAGAAACTTGAATAGGATTGCCTTACCCCATACAACCATGAAAACCTGTTTTGTGGGGCATTCTTGAAACCAGCCCAGAGGCTCTTAAGAGTTTTTGTATTTATTTACCCATTTCTTTCTCTCCCTTCTCCCACTCTCAATAGATTTTTATACTCAAATGCAAAAGACTTGCATGTGCACTAAAGATCCATTTATGTATTGGTTTAGGAGATCATGTCACAATGTTGAGAAATGTAATTTTTCCATAAACAGATGTTTACAAATTCAGTCTTTGTACCACAGAAAGCTCACTCCCCACAAAGAGCCTGTTTTCCATATTTGAAGGCAATACCCTTTTGAAAAATACCTCCAGTCTTTTAAAAAAGCTCTTAGAGGAAGCCATGCCTCAGATATATTGCTCCTCAAAACCACTTCCCAAAGACTCATGTCACCAACCTGTAAAATGTTTTCCTAACAAGACAACAGCTGGGTCTGCATTCCTTTGGCTGCTTCTGACAAGACGTTTGGCAGAACACTGAACCCTGAATGTCACTTACAGTAGATGGGAGGGTGATGATATACACAGTGTACCCAATCCAGGAAGTTTCTATTTACGTCCAACAGTAGCCACTCCCCCCTCCAACCTCCTTTTTTCATTTTTGATGGCAACATATACAAACACAGATCCATTCAATAAATTTCACAGGAATAGTTCAATAATATTGGCCACATATTTTACATTGTGTCACCTTTCTCACTGTTTCCACTTAGTTTGTTTTACCTCCATTCATTGGAACTTTCTGGCCCTTAAAGTTCTCCTTGGCACACCAGATCCACAGTTGTCAATGTGAGCCTATATACTTCTTTATAAAAGCACAACACTCAAGCAACAGGAGTTTCTTTTAAGCTTCTACACACAATTTTCACTGGACAGGCTTGTCCTTGTGTGTCTTGAGAAGTTTGGTCTAAAAAACAAAAAAAAATGTTTGGTCTGTTTATTTCACTAATAAGATATCACAATATAGTTTTAGCAGGCTAATCCACCCTAAAATGAGGGTAAATGAGTACAAATGGGGAGGGGGAAGAGGGTGGGAAAGGGGCTGACTTCTTGGCATTGTTCTCATCCCATGAAACTAATTTTATAGGGTTGTTTCTGTCATGTTTAAGCTACAGGTAAAAAGAGGGGAGACTGAAAGCAGATAAAATCACACAATAGCATTCCAGAGTCCTGTTTCTTTGATTCACTAAGGAAGGTGGTTTCTTCATATTGGGACAATTAAGAAACAGTGGCAAGAAACTGCACTGTAATCCCAGAGGCACACAGTGCAAATCCACCAGATGCTCTGCTGGAGAGGGAGAGACAATCTCTTCCTGTACCAGTCAGATCCAATTTGACAGTATACACACAGAAAAGAATAAAATTAAAACAACAACAAAAAGCACAACCAAACCCACAAGCAAACAAGTTGCAACCATAATTGGATCAAGATAACCTGTCATAATTCACTTTCTAAAAATAGCACTCTTCTGGGTCTCTGCATTAATACCTACCCACACTTTTCCACATATTTTTAAAGGCAGAAAGATAGGATTTTCAAGTTGTAGCTTAGCAATGAAAAGAAATGTATTTGAAAAATATAAACAAGGGGAGGTCTGATGGCCTGTGGGTAAGGAGTTGCGCTGCCAACGCGATGGCATGCCTTACACCAACTGCTGTGCAGGAGAAGGATGGGCCATCACCTTCCAAGTGATTTACAGCCTCTGGAAACCTGCTGGAGGCTCAGCTGTGAAACTGTACTGATTCCGTGGCAATGAGAGAGAGAAGGACAAACAAAAAATGCTGGCGAGAGTATGGAGAGATAGGAACTCTCATACATTGTGGGTGGGAATGTAAAATGGTGCAACTACCATGGAAAGCAATTTACGGCTTCCTTCGAAAATTGGGAATAGAAAATACTATTTGATCCAGCAATCCCATGACTACAGACTAAGGAAATGACTGTGACACGAACAGATACATACACACCAATGTATACTGCAGCACTATTTATAATAGCAAAGAGTTGGAAACAACCTAAGTGACCATCAATAGAAGAATGGCTAAAGAAACTAGAATATTTATACAATAGAGCATTATGCATCACTAAAAAACTATCAAGAATTTATGAAACACTGCACAATATAGATGAAATGAGAACAAATTAGGCTGAGTGACAAAGGCCGTTGCAAAAAGACCCAAGACCTAAGTGGCCTAAGACCACTGATATAAAAAGAACCAAGAAACAGTTGACACACAGAAAGAATCCATCATGGAGGGCTAACAGAGATGAGAATTGAAGGACAGGGAAAGAAATTTATAAAGAAATAATCTTTTTAAAAGAGCACTAAGTAAAGACAATAGATATACTTGCATTACTAATCAAGTGTGGCTTTTGAGTCTTATTTTTAAAAAATTTATTATTATTATTATTATTATTATTATTATTATTATTATTATTTTGTGTGTGTACCATCAAAGTGGATTTGACTGGTACAGGAAGAGATTGCCACTCCTTCTCCAACAGAGGATCTGGTGGATTCAAACCACATACCTCTGAGATTGCAGTGCTGCTTCTTGCCACTAGGCCACAAGAGCTCCCTGAATCTTTCTTATTCTTGAGGCAAGAACATGTGAATGACAAAGTGCTAGATGAAAGAAATTTTATTTGGGACAACTCTGAAGCACAACCGTACATTTATTTACAAAAAGGCATAATATACTTAGGTGTTGATTAATTTAATAATCAACAAATAAATATGAGCAAGCACAAATAATCCCTTAAACTTTCTTCAAATTCCCAATAAAATTAGTTCAAGCCTAATTAATGATTTTCATTTGTTTTCTAATAAGCAAACTGCTCTTCATCTCTCTTCTGAATTTATCCAAACCAGCACACAGGAATCAATTACAATGCTTCAGCTGTGGCTAGCCTCAAAGTAATTGCTGCGCATTGCATTACAGGGTATTTTAGCAGGAATCTTTCAATTTGGATAGTGTTCCAACTTGAGAATTATCTCTAATTTCCTTTTTTTGTATGTGGAAGTATTTTCTGCATAATCATGACTGACAAAAGTAAGAATCACTGTAGTTTATTTTTCCTCTATGAAGAGGACATTCTCTCCTGCCTTGGGGATAGGGAGTGGTTTTGCCTCTTCCTCTCACAGTGGGGTAATGTTTCTGTTAAGCCACCCAATTTCTTTCTCCTTGTCCTCTGTAGCCAAGAGGCTTCACTGATGATCTTTAAGCTGTGTCATCAAACAGGCCTATAGCTACAGAATAAAAATAATAGGCCACACAAATAAGAACCCCTGATTTCAAAAGCTTTGAGGGCACTGGTGCTAATCAGCAAAGACTCATTTATTTAAATTGAGCCATTTCAGGAGATAGAAGACAAAAGCATGCCATGAAAGAATAGAACCTCAAATAGGACTATTTCATATTTGTGATGTAAATTCATTGACATGAGTGCATATATTGATGTATTGATTTATTAAGCTATTATGCCATGCTGGATTATCTATATGCAACATCTGCAAATATTCTTACTATGCATTTGCCCTTCATTCACATGTTTTGTGTTAGTCAAAGTCATAGTTGACCTGGGGTCCTCTGCGCTAGCCAGAATCACCTGATAAACTTCGGAACTACCCTTTAGGTGCTCATGTCCCATTCTCTGAATGTTTTAATTAGATGAGGGTGGAACTCCAGCAATGATGCTTGCTGATGCTGGTCACCAGGTGATTCCAATGCATAAAACTGAGATCCATGATTTTAGGCAATTAAGTAGTGAGGTTAGAATAGACACAATTTATGAAAAAACCTAAAAATCCACTAATTTTTCTTTTTTGTGTGAATGGAGAAACAAAGGCCATTATTGAATCTCAGCAGAGATTATTCAATTTCAGCAATTATTTAATCTCAGCAGAGATATCTTTGCTTAGCTCTAGGATCAGAATATTCCACTGAAGTATAGATCCACTGAGTTATGTGATTGGAAAAAGAACCTCTAGAAACTGGAAGGCAGGTATAAACTAAATGCAGAGAAGTTCCCCAACTGTCAGACATTAAAATATTAGGGAATGCTAGGAAGAGAATGACATCAGAGAAGGCTTCCTGGAAGAGGGAGCTCTTGAATTGAGCCTGGAGTGAAAAGATTCCTACTACAAAGTCACTGTGTGTAGGGTGTGAAGGGGTGGATTAGATCCAACAGGAAATACCTTTTCCCAAAGTTCAGAGCCCTTTTAATGAGAAAAGCATTTCATTTTATCACCATGTCTGCTTCCAGAGTGGGGAAAACAATCAAAATCTAACATTTACTCCAGGAACTTTTTATTTAAATCACTTAATTGTCAAAGTATGTCTAAAACTAGTATTGCAATCACTCTCCATTTTCAGAGAAGAAAACAGAAAAGAAAGGTGACATAATGCAGCCAGAATCACACAACTACAAAGTGGTCATAGTTGCAATCTCTGGATGCCCCCATCTTCCCTCAGATACTGTCATTGACTGTTATGGCCTCTTCCAGTAGTAGCCTGGAGCTGGGCTTTCGTCCTCTGGCTCAATGGTGTAGACACTGCTCTGTGAGAGCTGTTCTGTCTACTAGCCAGAAAAGCCTGTATCTCTTGAGATTTGGAGAAGGAGCCTAGAACCTCTCCACTGATAGCTCAAATGGCATGCTGGGAGGCACAGGCTCATCACAGCTGCACTGAGTGCAGGAGTGGCTAAGCCTGGAACCTCCACCCCCAGAGCTGCAGCCAGAGAAAGAGAACCCTGGTTCTGCCTTTTCTCTGACCACCCATTTCATGTCATGCAGATCAGAAGCTACCCCTCACTTTATTTTTCCATTTAATAGATCTAGATTATGCCCTTTTCTCTTTTTAAAAAACTCTGTTTCTTTGCCAGGACTTTAAACTAGTTCCAAACAGTTTAGCCATGGCTGACACAACAAAATGGGAACAGACTCAAATTTGTAAAATGCAAATATATTATAACAGGAAAAGTTATAGGCAGAAGCCCTAGAATGGGAGACTCAGAAGTGTGATAGTAGGCCCTAGGAATCTAGGGTGGGAGACTGGATTACTGCCAGGACCCTGGAGAGCAACACACGTTCAAAGAATTGTTGGTTCAAAAGATGGTTGGTTGCCACCTTTTGAATAGGGCACCACTGTTTCAGACTCTGCTATTTCTAAGAAATTTAGATAGTGTGCAACATGCATGATGCCCTTGTTTTCTATTTGTTGTTAGGTATCTTCAAGTTGGTTTCAACTCACAGCAATCTTAGTAAATACTATCTAATCCTGGGCTATCCTCCTCACAACTCTTGATGTGCTATGCTTCAAACTATTGTTACAGTCATTGTGTCAATTCATCTAGTTGAGGGTCTTCCTCATCTTTTGTTGATTTTCTTCTTTTCTAAGCATGCTGTCCTCCTGATAACATGTCCAAAGTATGAGTCTTGTCATCCTTGATTGTCAGGAGTATTCTGGCTATATTTCCCCAAGACATATTGTTTGTTTTTTTGGCAGTCTATGGTATTTTCAATATTCTTCACCAACACTGTAATGCATAGGCATGAATTCTTTGGTCTTCCTTATTCACTGCCCAACTTTTGCATGCAAATAAAAGAATTGAAACTATTATAGCTGAGGTCAGGTGCATCTTAGTCCTTAAAGGGATATTTTTTACATTTTTTACTTATATCCTTTAAAGAAGTGGTTGTTTGCTGTCCAAGATAATTCTTGTTTTCTAAAACAGTGATTGAGTTTCTAATGGAATCAATTTGTAATTTTTCTCACCAAGGTTATTAATCTAGTACTCTCACATTCTAAAAATTCTAGTCCATTCTGTTGTCACTTTGGTGACAATGAGTGAACTGGAAAGAACCAGTTCAAATCCCTGTTCTCTCTCTAACCTTCAAAAAAAGCCTCCTCAGGGCCATCAAGTCAGTTTCAACTCATAGCAGCCTTCGAAATGTTTCCAAGGTTGTAAATCTTAACAGTGAAATATTGTCCAGCTTTCTCCCACAGAGCCACTATATTTGAACCACTGATCTTTTTGTCAGCAGTGCAATATATCGCTCACTACATCACTACTCACTCACTATTGCCACTGAGTTGGAACCAACTCATAGCTGACCCTCCAGCAAGTTTTCAGAGGCTGTAAATTGCATGGGAGGCAGCTATCCATCTTTCTCCCAGGGAACAGCTGGATTCAAGCTGCCTGCCTTTGGGTTGGCTGTGTAACTCCTTACCCTACAGGTCACTGTTGTGGTGGTGGTGTGCCTTCAAGTCAGAATTGACTCATAGCTGACCCTCCAGAGGGTTTTCAGAGGCAATAAAGGAGGAGACTGCCCATCCTTTATGGAGCAGCTTGTGGATTTGAACTGTGTGCCTTTGGGATTGCATAGTAACTGCTATTTATTGTAGTTGGTGAATGGTGAGTGGTCTGGGCAAAGTACATTTAATAAATGTCCTAAGAATGCCCTAACAATTGATGTGAGATAGACCAAAGACATTATTTTTTCCCTTCCTTCTCAAACTATTCAATCCAACTTGATGTACTTACTGAGCACAGATTATATACACATAGGCTAAGGAGATAAGAAATCAAGCATAATATGTAAGAGATAGGTCAAGGAATTCATTAAAAAATAGTGACATTTTGGAGGAGGGTGAGAAGAAAGTAGGGCTAGATCAGATAAGGCTTCTTCCAGGAGGCAGCACTGAAAGTTGATCCTGAATGAGGAATCTCAATTGTGGGAGGCTGGGGTGGGGCTGAAGAGAGCACTTAGGTCTGCTGAGGTGAGCCATTTGAAGTTACTGCTGGCTGCCTGATCTTAGAGGACAAATACGCCTGGAGCTGAACATGAAGCTGAAGAAGAAGCAGGGAAAGAACAAAGAAAAGGTTTTCTGCCAACTTCCTAAACTGTCCAAACTCTTGGGGGCAGGGATGCGCTAAGGTCATCCATACAAAGTAGCCAATTTACAGTTATGGTTACACTTGAGTCAATTAAAATGTTTTATTAGCAGGAATTTGAATCTCTTTCCTTCATTAACATTTAACGGTAAATGGGAGAAAAAAGGTAAATAAAATATTATCTGGCTTTTTAAAGGTCATTTCAGACCGAGCATTATAAAATGTGAGTGGGGAAGGGCGGACCTGGGCTTTGTGTGGATTTAGTTCACAAGGCCACCCTGTACAGAGATCTAGAAAGCCCACAGCTTGGCAGGTGAGGAACAGGGGGGGGCGGGCGTGATGGGCAGGTGAGGAACGGGGAGGGGGCGGCATGATTATGGTCCACACTTGGGGTGGGGAAAAGAACAGGGACATCTGACACATAAGAATTAATATTTTGCTTTAGATCTTAGAATATAAATCATTCTGGGTATGTAGCCCTTTAATAATTACTCCCATGATCAACACCTGCTTTTTAACAACCCTAGGCTAGCGGCCCAAACTGATTAAATGACATACCTAACCATTCCCCCAAAGGAAAGAAAGGCAGAGGGAGCTCAGAGCCTAGGTCCCGGAGAGGCCACAGGGCGCCTGGGGCAGCTCCATCACAATTAGGAGAGAAGACCAGACTCAAGCCCCAGGCGCCCCATGGACGTGGACGCTTTACATCAAGGCCTGCTGTTCTTTGAAATGAGAAGCAGAAAAATGGCTATCTGGCAGGGATACAAATGTTCAACCCAAAAAGAAACTTAAAAAAAAAATTAGTTTTCCAAAGAACCAGAAGTGATTCGAAAGTCATCCATAAGCAGCCCAATAAAGTTGCTATTCCAGTCTGTTACCCTTGGAGACGGGAAGGCTTGAAGAGTGATGCTTAAGAGTCATCTGACACCAGAATGGCATCAGGACACCAAGATGTGTCATAAGAGGACAAGGACCTCCCTCAAAATCTTTTACCAGTGTGGTCAGGTAGTGGAAGGCTCAGCCCCTCTAATGAGGGATTCCTGGGGATTTCCAGACTTTTTTAAAAACAATTTTATTTTATTTTATTATTGTTTGTATGTGTACCATCAGATCAGATCTGACTGGTACAGGAGGAGATTGCCGCTCCTTCTCCAGCAAAGCATCTTGTGGATTCGAACTGCATACCTCTGGGATTGCAGTGCAGCTTCTTGCCACAGACCTTTTTCTTTTCTCTTTTTCAAATACTGGTTTACTTACAAAGTTTGTATATATTGTTTTTCACACGTGATCTTTCCCTTTTCCTTAACCGCCACTCCCTCCACCCATCAAGTTGCGTGACCTTGTGATTAAGGCCCCCTCGCATGGAACCTCATACTCATTCTACAATAATGGCTTTATACAGTATTTGTCCTTATGGAACTGAGTTAATTCACTTAGCACAATGCTCTCCAGTCCCTTCCAAGTTAGGTAGTAATTTATAAAATCATTGCTCCTGCGTTCTGCCTAGTATTCCATTGTGCGAATGCACCATAATTTTTCAATTCATTCCATTGTGGTTGGGTATTTGGGCTTAACAATTGCTGTCCTCACAGTCATGAAGGATTCCTGGTAGTGTAGCTGCTAACAGAAAAGCTGGCCGCTTAATCCCACCAGCTATTCCACAGGAGAAGGGCAGGTAATTTCGTCCTAAAGGAGCCTATCCACTAAAATGGATAATATCCGACACCAGATGGAGGCTCACCAAGAGCCAGAATTCTTTTGAAGCCGTGGATTTGATTTCAGGTATGAAACCTGAAATACTTGGACCAAGAAGCAGTTGTCAGAACAGAGCAGGGAAACACTGCATGGTTCAAAATTGGGTAACGTGTATGCCAGGGATGTGGCCTATCTCTATACCTTTTCAACCTGTATGCAGAACAGATTATCCAGGAGGCTGGGCTCTATGAGGAGAATTGTGGCGTCAGGATTGGTGGAAGATGTATTAACAATCTGCGTTATACAGATGACACAACCCTGCTTGCTGAAACTGAAGAGGACCTGAAATGCTTGCTGCAGAGTGTCAAGGACTGCAGCCTTCAGTATGGATTGAGGCGCAGTATCAAGATTTTCACTCACCACTGGACCAATTGGCAGCATTAGGATGGATGGTGAAGAGATTCAGATTGTTAATAACTTTAGTCTACTTGGCTCCACAGTCAACACTCTTGGCACCAGTAGCCAGGAAATAAAAAAACATATTGCAATGGGAAAGTCTGCTGTTAGGGACCTCTCCAAAGTACTGAAGAGCAATGGTATCTCTCTGGAGACTAAGGTGTGTCTGATACAGGCTATGGTCTTTACAATCACTTGTTATGCATCAGAGAGTTGGACAATGACTAGGAAGGATAGAAGGTGAATTGATGCCTTTGAGCTGTGGTGCTGGAGAAGAGTACTGAGTGTACCATGGACTGCCAAGAAAACAAAGATATTCATCCTGGAGAGGGTTAAACCAGGCTGCTCCTCGGAGGCAAGGATTCTGGGACTTTGTCTGACATATTTTGGACATGTTGTAAGGAGAGACAAGTCCTTGGAGAGGGACATCATGCTTGGGAGGGTGGAGGGACGGTGCAAGAAGGGTAAGACCCTCTATGAGGGGTTTGATTCAGTGACTGGAGTAATTGGGATGGGTATGTCAGAGGCAGTGCGATTGGCACAGGACAGAGCAGGGTTTAGGGCAGTTGTACATAGGGTCGCTTTGAGTCGCAAGCGACTCAATGGCACATAACAACAACCACCAATTGCCTTGGATGAAACAAAATAAAAGCAGAGGCAAGGAGAAAGGGTTACCTAGACCTGCATTAAGTCTCTGGTTGGCACAAATGGTGAAGCACTCCGCCATCAGAAAGGAGGTGCCTCATAAGACAGGCCTGGAAATCTGCTTTTAAAAGGTCATAACTTAGAAATAAACAAACAACAAGCAGCCCTATAGAATAGTCTACCTGGCCACATGTGGAGTCACCATTAGTCATTAACTTAGACCAACTACAATAATAACATAACCAAAGATGCAAATCCTACCTAGGGGAAGGTTTTCTCTTGTTGGCAAGTGCCATCCAGTTGCCTATGACTCATAGTGACCCTATGAACAAAGGACTTGAATCCCACCCTATCCTGTACCATCCTCACCATCTCTTGTGTACTGGAGCCCACTGTCACAGTCACTTTGTTAATTCATCTCACTGAGACTCTTCCCTTCCTTCAGTGACACTCTACTATTCCAAGCATGAGGTCAGCCCCTCTCAACAACATGCCCAAAGTACATGAAACGAAGTTTCACTAGGTGGTGCAGATTCAGCTCCAGCTCACAGCAATGCTGTGTATAACAGAAGGAATCCCCAGCCCATACTGTGCCATGCTATGATCTCAGTTGTGTGGAACCTGTTATCACAGTTAGTATGTCAAACCATCTTACGGAGAGCCCGTCTTTTTCACTGACATACTTTCCCACGCTTGATGTCCTTGTCTTGGGACTGGGCCCTCCTGATAACACACCCAAAGTACGTGACATGTGAAGCCTCACCGTCCTTGCTCCAAAGGACTTTGGACACTTTTTCCAAGACAGACTTGTTTGTTCTTTTGGCAGTGTGTGGTATACTCAGTATTTTTCACTAACACCACAATAAAAAACATACAACTACTCAGATGAGTCAGAGCCATTTGGTTAAATCACCTTCCTGAGCTGCCTTAATCAGTAGGGCATTTGACTGTACCATATTACAAGGCAAAATTACATCTCTGAAAATCTGGGGGAAATTAATTCCTGGCAAAATAAATACTTCACAATTTTAAATAAATATTGCTAATCACAGTGATTGGGCTTAGAGCACAATGCTGCTATATAAATAAAAAGAACAAAGTTAGGGGTGACGGGGAGAGGATATTTATATATATAAATATAAATCCAAATTCTGCTTTAATGTGCTAAAAACCTTTGGTCTAGTTTTATAAATGTCAAAGGCGGCTGCCCGCTGTCCCTCCAGCACTACCCCAATTAGCAGCTAAGGAGATGGCCTTCCCTTTGTCCAAAGCTGAATGTAAATATCACAGACTTCAGTGTAACTATGAAGAGGACCTTTTCCTGTCCCATTTAACAACTTATTTTGCATTTGATCTAGCAAAAGAAAAAGAGAAAGAATTTCTGGGAGGTGGTTAAACCAGAGCTAAATTAACTTCCTCCACAGACTCTCCCAACCTGGTTCCTTTCTCTGTTCTTATATTCACATACAGCACACTTGGCAGCATTGAGCTGAGCATAGCCAGGTAAGGGGTCCGTTAGTGAACCCAGCGGGAAATGTCCAGTCACTCCAAGTAAAGATATTCTGAGTCAATCAATACCCATTGGGTACCTTGATATTTCAGCCATTGTGCTTGGTGGTTGTCATTTAGTTACTATATATAAATTTAATTATTCTACAAAACTTTATGATACAGGTATAAGGCCCATTTCTCAGGGAAGAAAATGAAAGTTTTGAGTGGCTTACACAAGTTATTCAAGTGTTCTCACCTCGTGACTTTCTCTAAGGTCAGACCTAGATGTGTGTGAATGGTGGCTAGTTTTATGTACCTTCTTGGCTAGCTCAGTTAATTCAGTAAAGCACTGATTGAGCTGTTGCTGTGAAGGCATTTAACAGATGTGGTAGAGATGAACAATCAATTGACTTTAAGTAAAAAAGATTGTTGCTGCTGTTGTTAGCTCTCACACCTTGCATGAGCCAATTGCTTAAAAGACACACACACACTTTCTCTCGCAAGAGAAGAGGCATAACGAATAAAGGAATAAATCAGATGAAATGTTTGTTAAATCTAACTAACCATCTACTCCTAAAGATATTTTTTTAAAGTGACATTTATTATAGGAGTCCTTGAAGCACAGTGATTAAGTGCTCAATTGCTAACTGAAATGTTGGCAGTTTGAATCCACCAGTCCCTCTACAGGAGAAAAATACAGCATCTGCTTCCCTAAAGAGTACAGCCTTGGAAAACCTTTGAGGCAGATCTGCTCTAAGAGTCAAAAGTGCCTCAAAAGCAATGGGTAAAGGGCTAAGTTTATGAGAGATTATTAAAAATAGGTCAAAAATCTCTGCAAAGATTCCCAGTAAAATGGAAATGCCCCTAACTGGCTACGATGTGACTGTGGTTGTGGGAATTGGCAAGAGGAGGGAGAGAAGAAATCTCTACTTGCTAAAAGGGGAGCCCTCCTTAGGAATTTCAAAATTATGTGTGATTCGTGTTCATTAACTGCAAGGAAGACAGCCTTGTTCCCGCTGGATGCCTGCTGGGAGGGCAGGATAGAATTATTGACTCACATGAGGAATGGACACTGGCGGCCGGCACCCATCAGTGCACATGATACCAGGGACGGAGCTCCAGGTCAGAGACGGCTGCCCAGATTCAGGCTGCCCACAATGAAAAGATTTACATAGAACAGAAACTGACCCTCGCCATCTTGGGCATGTCCGAGGCCCTCATTTGAAGAGAAATTGCTTTTCCTTAACTCTTGCTCTTAAAACAATGTGCGGAAATCATGTAGTGCAACAAAACAAAACAATATCCTATCATCTGGCCGGCGTTTAAAGGGCAAAGGTTTGTTAGTGACCATACAGTGTGTGCCATGCGTGGACACGCACACACAGAGAGAGGCAGAACCAATACTCTGATGAATGAAAATGTGAATTTGAGGGCAAATGAGGCATGAAACATATTGGCCAATAAACAACACAAAAGAAGGTCATACTAAATTTTTTATCCAACTAGCCTGGGAAGCATGTGAGCCAGGAATACCCACTAAGAAAAGACTTTTGAGGAACTTGCATTTCATACCAAATGCACAGAACAGGTGTTCAACAATTTTGGTAGAAATCAGACAGTAGGGAAGTACAGAATCTTATAGCTCTGCATTTTTGAAGGTGAAACTCTGCAAAGGTTTAAGATATCTAAAAACTTATCAGTGACCTGTCACAAAAAAAAATACGCCTAAAGTGCCTCTGTAATTACAATTCTTTTTTTGAAAATGTCTTGGCCCTGGGGTCCCTTACACCTGTACTTTTCAGTTCATAAACCTCCTTCGGACTCATGCTGTGAAGTGGGAAAGGCAGATTGCATCTGTTCTGTTTTCCACATGAAGAAGGCAGCCCACAAACGTCAGTGGATTTTCTCACATTCTTCTTATCAAGAGCAGTACAGTCCAATCAAGGTCTGACATATCTGGCTCTTCATCTGGTGCTGCCTGGCCCCACCGTCAGCCCCGAGGTCTGGAAGAACCACCAACTGAAATGAGCACTGTTTGGACTTTGTTGTGCTGTCTCTTAGGGCAAAAGCTGATCTTCATTCAGTATAACTTTTAATCAACACAATCCAGTTGGCCAGCCCTTACTCAAAAGAGACAGGATAGTGGGGTGATGCAAGTCCTGAGTGTAAATGCTGACTTTAGATATTGGTCATGGGAACTTAGACAATGAACCTCACTTTTCTCATCTAGACCTAAACCAGCTGCTGGCACGTGGATTCTGATTCATGAGGACCCCATATGGGTCAGAGTAGAAGTCTACTCCACAAGGTTTTTATGGTTGATCTTTATAAGAAGATTACCAAGGCTTTTTTTCAAGGCACCTCTACGTGAACACAAACCCTCAACCTTTACGTTAGCAGCCACGCTTGCTCTTTGCACCTCCCAGGGATTCGTTCTCCTCTGTGTTCCCTGCTGTCAAATTAATTCCAACTCGTTCCTCTCCATTATCAGATTTTTGAGGTGGCAAATATTTACAGGAGGAGACGACCTCGTCTTTCCCCTGAGGACCTGTCTGTGGATCCAAACTCATGACCTTTCCTTTAGCAGATCAAAACATAATGCACTGAGTCACCAGGCTCTGCTATAGTCTTCTAGTAACGGTTCTTGACCCCTACGAGGAACTATTACTAAGTAAGGTAAAGGTGGAGCTTGGTGTCCTAGTGGTGGGGGAAAAATAAAATGAAAGGAAAGATGTGGTGTGAGAAACAAGGTATATGAATTTTGTAAGTAAACCAATATAGAAGATAAATGTTATTTAAGTAAAAAAAATAAATAAATAAAAGATGAAGAAGCTGAATCAGGAAGGCACATGGTTTAAGGTCACCAGCCGCTCTGCAAGAGAAGGACGGGAAATCTCCTCCCATGCAATTAACTGCCTCTGAAAACCCACTGGAGGGTCAGCTATGGGTCAGTTCGGAGTCTATTATAGTACACAACAACAACAAGGTAAAGGTGGGAAAACACAAACACTAAGCCATGTTCAGAGGCAGTCACATATAGGCTAATTGTCACCGCCCCCACCCCCCCCATTAGATCCTTAAGCAGGGAGATCCGGGACTGGACCTTACTATGTGTGGATTATATCAGAACAGAAGAACAATGGAGACTATCATTTCAGAATCCTTCATCCCATCCCCGGTATACCATGAGCACATCCCCAGTAGTATCACGTGCCTAAAGAAAGTGGATTCTTTCAAGATTGCCAGACCAGTTTGCAAAGCGAAAAGGTTTCCAGGCCCTGCCAGTTCTGAGAAGTACCTGAGTCTTGCAACGCTGAGGTCACCTGCAGCTCCTGAGGGGGCTTGCTGCCTGCACTAATTAGAGAAAGCAATATTGTTTCAAAGCAGTCCCTTCATCTGTCTTCCAGTCTCACTTTACTCTAGGATTTGGGTGCTGTGAGTCCCAGGCCGAATCACACACACTGCCAGGCCTTCAAAGGCAGGAATAAACACAAGCTCACCAAACAGGTGGTGATAAAAGGCGTGCCTGGGCCGTCTTGACTGTGGCACTGTGCACCCTCACTTTCATTATACTCCTCATCTGTCAAGCAAAGGCAGGCCAGTGAGCAAGGGCTTCCACACCTTCAAAAGGAAATATTGACTAAACGGCGATGCTGCTACTGCCACGACCTCCTCTTTCCTGGCTGGATACCCACAGGGACTCACACCGTCAGAAGAGGAGTCATCATTAGACTTTCCTTGCTGACATCCAGTGCCCAGGGGAAAACAAGAGAGATGAAGGGCCAGCCATAGGAGGGGTTGCAAACCATGCAGAGCAACTGGAAAATTCCAAATTAACTTTCAAGGGTAAGAACATACAGTACAGGCAGGCTGGGCTGATTCACCCAGAGCCTTGGAAAGAAAAATGCAGTCTTTGTGACAATGGTGGTTGTTGTTGTTAAGTGCCGTGGACTTGGGTTTGACTTTTGTAGATCCTGCAGGTACAGCACACGGCCAGGCCCCACGTCATCCTCATAATCACAGCCATTGTGTCCATCCATTTCACCGTGGGCCATTCTCTTTTTGTTGTTGTTGACTTCTACTAAGCATGATTTGAAGGCAAGCAGTGTTTAATCAGGAATGGTGTGCATCAAGGTTGTGTCCTTTCCCTGTATCAATTCAATTGTAGCTGAACAAATAACTTGAGATGCTGGAAAAGATAAAGAATAGATATGGCATCAGGATTGGAGGAAGACTCATCAACAACCTGTGTTAAGCAGATGAGACAATCTTGCTTGCAGAAAATGAAGAAAACTTGATGCATTTATTGAAGATCAAAGTCTTCAATAGAGATTACTTCTCAGTATCCAGAAAACAAAACTCCTCACCACTAGACCAATAGGTAACATGATAGATGGAGAAAAAATGAGATTTGTTAATGGTTTTATCTTACTTCGATCCACAATCAACACCCATGGCAGAAACAGACAAGAGATCTAAAGATGTGTTGCATTAGGAAAAAGTGCTGTCAAGGACCCCCTTAAAGTGCCTTAAGAATAAAGATTACAGTTTAAAGACTAAGATGTGCTTGATCTAAGCCATGGTATTGTCAATAGCTTCCAATGCATTTGAAAGTTGAACAATGATTAAAGAAAACCAAAGTAGAACTGATGCCACTGAGTTGTAATGTTGATGAAGAATACTGAATGTATTATAGACTCCTAAAGAATAAACACATCTATCTTGAAGGAAGTACAGCCGAGATGCTCCTTAGAGGCAAGGATGATGAAACTTCATCTCAAATTCTTTGGGCACATGGTCAGGAAGGTCAGACCCTGGAAAACGACATCATTCTGGGAAAGGAAAAAAGAGGGAGACTTACAACAGGATGGATTGCACAGTGATTGTAGCAATGAGCTTTAGCATGGCAGAAATTATGAGGATGGTGCAGGCTAGGCAAAGGTTAAGATCTGTTGTTTATAGAGTTGTTAAAGATGACAGAAGAAGAACTGATGCCTTTGAGTCGTGGCTCTAGAAAAGAGTCTTGAACATACCATGGACTTCCAAGAAAATAAACAGGTCTGTCTTGGAGAGGGAAAAACCAAATTTCTCCTTGGAGGCTGGGATTTAGAAGCTCCATCTCATATACTTTGGGTGCATAGACATGAGGGGTTGATCCTTGGAGAAGGACATCATGCTTGGAAGGATGGAAGGAAAGAGAGAAAGATTCTGGATAAGAAGGACTGATACAGTAACTGGGGCAATGGGAGTTGGTGTATTGGAATCAGAGGCTGGCTTCAGAACTGCTGTACACAGGGTCGCAGGTGACTTGACAGCACATAACAACAACAACAACAACAAAGAGTCCTAGTTGACTTAATGGTATTCAACAGCAACATTCAATCTGTATAATTAATCTAAGACACTTGACATATGAAGAAGAAGGTGACATTAAGATTAGAGGAAAACTCACCGACAACTTACAATATGCAGGGAATACAACCTTTCTTATAGAAAATCAAGAAGACTGAAGTACTTATTGGTAAATTTCAAAGACTCAAATCTCCAGTTTGGATTGCACCTCAACATAAATAACACAAAATTCCTTATGACTGGGACAATAAACAACATCACAAAAACATAAAAAGGACTGAAGTTGACAAAGATTTCATAATACTAGACTCACTATCTACATCCAAGGAGCAACTGCTAAAAATTTTAAATAACAAATTGCATCAGACAAACCCTATGCACAATTAGCTCTGAACTCTGTTCTATCCTGAGCCAATCTCACTGTCTCTTACACACCTAACCTTATTATCCCCGTTATTGAGTCAATTCATCTCATCCAGGATGTTCCTCTCCTGTTCTATCCTCCTACCCTTCCAAGCAAGATATCCTTCTCCAAAGACTGGCCTCTCCTGGCTACATGACAAAAGTATGTGAGATAGAGAGTCAAAATCCTTGCCTCCAAGGAACAGGTTGGTTTCATCCTCTCCAAGATAGACCTGTTAGTTCTCTTGACCCTCCATGATATGTTCAAAACTCTTCTCCAGCACCACAACTCAAAAGCCTCAATTCTTCTCTTATCTTTTGCCACTGTGCAGGTCTCTGATGCATAGCAAATAATTGTGAAGACCATGGCCCAAATCAATCTCACTTTGGTCTCCAGATAGACATTCTTGTTCTTCAACACTCTGGAGAGGTCCCTGACAGCAGATTTCCCTAATGTAATTAGTCTTTTGATTTCCTGACTGCTGGTGCCAGGAGACTTGATTGTGGAACTGAGCAAGCTGACATTGTTAACAATCACAATCTCTTCTCCATATATCATGATGTTACCAACTGGCCCGGTGCTGTCTTGGAGGAAGTACAACCAGAGTGCTCCTTGGAGGCAAGAATGGTGAAGCTTCATCTCACATCATCTGGCAAGTTGTCGAGAGAGACCAATCCTTGGAAAAGAACATCAAGGTTGGAAAGGTGGAGGGTCAGAAGAAGAGAACAGTTACTGCAACAATGGGCTCAAATATATTCGAGATGGTGAGGATGGCACAGGTTAGGACAGGGTTCAGATTGTTGTTCACAGGGTGGCTATGAGCCCTAGCTGACTCAAAAGCATAGAGTTTCCAAAGATGTAATCTTTATGGGAGGGAGCTCTTATGGCTAAGTGGCAAGAAGTTGTGCTGACAACTCAAAGGCAAGCAGTTCAAATCCACTAGCTGCTTCACAGAAGACAGATGGACAATTTATTGCCTTTGAAAACCCACAGAAGGTCAGCGATGAGTTGGTTCCAACTCCACAATGCATAACAGCAGCATTCATGGGAGCTGACTGACATGGCTGTTCTTTTGAGGTGAGCTGGTGGATTCACATCGGCGACCTCTGGCTCCCATTCAAACATTTTAACCTCTGTGTAACCAGGAATCTTTGTTGACATCATCTCTCTTGTTGCGGTTGAGTTGAATATGACTGATATCTGGCTTTCTGAGGCTGTAAGTCACATGAGAGCAGATGAACCGTTTCTTTCCTATTGAATCAAACTGCAGAAGTCTAGTAGGGCAAGTTTTTACAGACCCCACTACCACACTCGTGATCAGAGACCTTCTCTTCGCGAGAGAAAAAAGACCCTGTCAAGTGAGAGCTAATGGGCTTAGTTACCTAGGTGGCAGTTTTTGAGTGAAGCAGGGAGAACACAGTGTTATTTCCCCCCCCTTCTGTTACAGAAGATAGATGAACAGACCTTGGAAGGTGGCCGAGTAAGTGCCATTGGATTAATGTTCATGTCTTAAGGGGATCAGAAAACCAAGATATAAATGGAAGCCAGGCCCCTTGTGCTCACCACTCTCTCTCCTTGGGGTCTTAGTCTCCTCCAAGTCATTGGTCCCACTAGTTCCACACCTAAGCCACCTCACCATATGCATTCCCTTGTGAACTGTTGAAGGAAGAGGCATTGAATCAATGAATATGCTTCCCCACAAGTTTAAAAAGAGAAAGTGTGTTTCTAAAACTCACTTGGTTGGAGAAAATTTGGGGGTTTCTAATCAGAAGACAACCAGATCTGTCTGGAGAAAGTGACATCAGGATGTCTATGAAGGTGAGGATAGTGAAACTCTGTCTCCCATATTTGGGGCATGTTTTTAGGAAGGATCAGGTAGCGTGGGAAGGTGGAGGGTCAGTGTACGAAGGGAAGACCTACAACAAGGTGAACTGATATGGTGACTGTGGCAATGGGCTTGATCGAGTGTATCAGAGATAGTATGGATGACATAGGATAGGACAAGGTTCAAACCTTCTGTTCATAGGGTGCAGTCAACTGCAGGACACATAAAAACAAGAGACTATGTTCCCATGAAGCTTTCCTTATCAATACTGTTGTTGTTATTGTGTATTGTAGATTCAGAAAGAACCCATAGCTGACCCTCTAGAGGGTTTCCAGAGGCAGTTAATCACATGGGAGGAGATTGCCAATCCTTCTCCCATGGAGCAGTTGGTGGCCTTGAACCACATGTCTTTGGTACTGCAGTGCAGCTTCTTGCCACTAGACTACCAGCTAAGTAAAATGCCCCCAAAGGAATTTATCTAAAAGTGAAAGCCGCTAATGCACTCAGCCACTACCTGAAAAGTTAGAGGTAGTTAGTTCTAGGGGTGAAAAGACATTCAGCTTCAAACATAGTTCATAGGCTGTCTAAGGAGGGGAAATGGAACATAGAGGCACAGGACCATGAGCATCTTTCCGAAAAGTCCAGAGGGAGTGCGACTAGAGTAACATAGCCTCTCACCGCCCCAGAGCATTTCTGCAGATAAAGAGCCCATAGTGCAGTCCCAGGAGGCAGTTGTCAGAACAGAGCAAGGAGACACTGCATAGTTCAAAATCAGGAAGGGTGTACTCCAGGAATGTATTCTGTCTCCATACCTTTTCAATCTATATGCAGAACATATTTGGGAGGCTGGGCTGTATGAGGAGGAATGTGGCATCAGGATTGGTAGAAAATTCATCAACAACCTGTGTTATGCAGATGACACAACCTTGCTTGCTGAAACTGAGGAGGACCTGAGGTGCTTGCTGCAGAAGGTCAAGGACTGTAGGCTTCAATACTGAAGCTCAACATCAAGAAAATAAAGATTCTCACCACTGGGAAAACTGGCAGCATTATTATGGATGGTGAAAAAATTGAGATTTTTAACAGCTTTAGTTTGCTTGGCTCCATAATCAACACTCTTGGTACTAGCAGTGAAGAAATCAAGAGATGAATTGCATTGGGAAAGTCAGCTGTCAGCGACCATTCCAGAGAGCTGAAGCGCAACAATGTCAGGCTGGAGACTAAGGTGTGCCTGATCCGGCCATGGTCTTTGCAATTGTTTGCTATGTGTCAGAAAACTGGATAATGATTAGGGATGACAAAAAGAATTGATGCCTTTGAGCCATGGTACTGGAGAAGAAGGTTGAAGATACCATGAACTGTCAGGAGAACAAATAGGGGTTCATCATGGAGAAAGTGAAACCAGGCTGCTCCTTGGAGGCAAGGATTCTGAAGCTTCATCTGACATACTTTGGACACGTTGTAAGGAGGGATCAATTCCTGGAGAGAGGTGTCATGCTTGGGAGGGTACAGGGACAGTGCATGAGAGGAAGACCCTCGATGAGAGGGGTCAATTCAGTAACTGGGGTAATGGGGGTAGGTGTGTCAGAGACAATGATTGGGACAGAGAAGGGTTTAGGGCTCTTGTACATAGGGTCGCTATGAGTCGCAAGTGACTCAAAGACACATAACAATCACAACACTCCAGTCCCTGGTGTCTCTAAAGCCACACCAACAGTAGGGGTTCATTTTTATGTTACTGACTCAGACTCATAGTTATGATACCAAAATGGGATTTATTATGGAAGGAAGTTGGAGAGTGGTGGAGGCAAAGAATATCACTCAATAAAAACACACGGGAACTTTTTTATTAAGACACAAATAGGACATAACCGGAGAGACGATGCTGGAATGAGGAACACTCTTATGGTGCCAAATGCATCCTGCTGAATCATGGCCACAGTTTTATCTGAAAGATCTGTGGATAAAGAAAATCACCACCAGACTGCAATTAGTGGCAGTCCCAATTCAACACTGCTGCAGGCCAGGGCCTACAGAAGTAAGTAAAAGACCATGAATGGGATACAATTCATATCAAAAAGGTAACAAGATTGTTTCTGGGGTTCCCACCACCTGACTATATATGATGGTGGGAGCTGTGACTTTAAAAAAAAATTGGTAGCTAAGTAATTATTCATAAAAATTTTATTTCATGTACATAGTGGGGGTTTCCCCCTTGTGTTTCATACTTTTCTTCATTGATATTATGCTTCATACAATCATTCTCTTACACTGTGTTTTATAGAATTAATCAACCACTGGATTAGGGCCACCATTACCTCATCTTTTCAGGTCCCTGTCAGATCTTTCCTATTTCCTTTACCCACTCCCTCCACTCACCAAATTGTGCAGCCTTATGATTTCTGCTATACCCATCCTCACCCCTTTACTCCCACTCCTTTCCTCCTCAGACTCCCATCACATTTTACTAGTTAGGCAGTATTTGTCCTTATGAGACTGAATTAGTTCACTCAGCGTAATGCTCTTCAGCCTTTCCCAAATTATGTAGTTGGGTTTCTTTTTTAAAAAATCATTGGTTGCTCCTAAGTGCTGCATTGTATTCCATCATGTGATTGTACCACAAATTCTCAGTCCATTCAGTTGTGATTGGACATTTGAATTGTTTACACGTTCTTGTGATGATAATAATTCTGCTATGAATATTGATGTACAAATCTTCATTTGTGTCTCCAATCTAATTTCCTTAGGGTATATTCCTAGCAGTGGAATAGTTGGATCATGGGGAGTTTCTATGTTCAGTTTTTGAAGGATGCCTTTGCATCTACTACAACTCATAGTGACCCCTATCCTGCAATATCTTCACAATCAATGCCATACTCCAACCTATGGTTACAGTCTGTGTCAATTCACCCTTTCGAGGGTCTTCCTCTCCTTCATTGACTATCTACCTTTCCCACCATAATGTCTTTTTCTAAGGACTGGCCCTCCTGACAATGTGCTCAGACTATCAATATGTGAGACAAAGTTTCATCATCCTGACCTCTAAGGAGCATCTGGTGGCATTTCTCCCAAGGCAAATCTGTTCTTTGGGCAGTCTTTGGTATAGTCAATATTCTTCACCAACACCAAAAGTCAAAGGCATCAATCCTACTTCTGTCACTCTTAATCCATTGTCAAACTCTCAGAAGCATAGGAAGTAACTGAAAATACCATGGCTCACTTGAGCATTTGGGAGAGGTCCTTGACAGCAGATTCCCACAATGCAACATACGCCTTTTGATTTCTTATCTGCTATGTCGATAGCTGTAGAGGGGCTTCAGGCCTTTTGTTCATAGGGTCTCTATGAGTTGTGCTCAAAGGCAATCAACAACAACAACAACTACCATGGGTATTGACTGGGATCCAAGTAAAATGAAATCATTGACAAATTCAATCTTTTCTCCACCTATCATGATGTTGCCTATTGGTTTAGGGGTGAGGATTTTTGTTTTCTCCTAAAAAAAAAAGTGATCCAACGGAGTGGAGAATGACTGTTTTCCTGCTCAAGAAAAGAACATAAATGACATCTGGACCCATATGAGGGATTAAAATGGAGTTAAGATGCTAGTTCTTCCTTAGTTGACCTTAGTTGTCCATATGCCAAACCCTTCAGATTTGAAGATCTAACATGAGTTTCAAGTCTACCAAATAGCACCATGTAAGAAAGGCCTGGAGATCTTCTGAAAAATCAGACATTGGAAATTCTATGAAGCACAGTTCCACTCTGCCACACATGGTCATCATAAATGTTTTGTTCTGTTTTTAACTGGTTGAATGGCTAACAGAGATGTTGAATGGCTGAGCCCTGGAGCTATACCCACAAGTCTGCACCAGGGCCTGTCTTCTTAATGCTCTGTGAAGAATGAAGCGTTTGGAGCACAAGCCCCTGCCTGCATTCTGTGACTTACTCACACCAGTGCTCTCATTTCTGTGGATGTATGGGATTTTCTTGCCCAAGAAGGCATGAAAGTCAGGTATAGAATCTGGGTCAAAAGAAAGTCAGGGATAAAATCTGGGACAGAAATTACCTGAAGAGAATCCTCCCCTAGTCTCTTCTGTTAACTAGTTCTCTTTTTTTCCATAAAGGAAAACTTGACTTTTGAAGTACTGCTAGCTGGTCCTTCCATGTTTCTACAAAAGACCACAAAGCTACTTTCTTAGGAAGAACAGCTTCTCTTTATTAAAATTTCTAACCATTGCATATTCTACTTCATCCTCTAATTCTGTAAACCCTTCCTCTCATCCCATCCTTCTCTCCAGGAGTTTTCTAGTCCTTAGCAAAAATAACAGATTTACTGCTCCAGTTCCCACAATGCACATGTATTTATTGGATCCTGCCTTAGAGCAAATTCAAACAGTTTCTATGATCATTTCTTTGCAAGTGTCAGAGATCTGGCAATCTAACTTTCTTAATGTACGGTCTACCATCCAAAGTCAGCTTCCCATAAATTGTAATATCTCAGTGCCTTCCAGGTACTCTATATGACCTGCTAATTATCTGTCAAAATGTAAGCATCAGACACAAATCAAATTGGCGAAAAGAACTTGATCTAATCTCAGCTTTTGCCAGTTTCCAAGTCTCTGAATACCATAGACATCAAGCCTGTGTCTTGCTCTAGGACAGCACATACTTTAATGCATTCCCTAAAGCCCACAACTCTCTGCAAAGAACTATTTCCTTTGCTGCTGAGATTAATAAGCCAATTCACTTTCTGTCTGAGAATGTCTGAGCAGTGCAGAGCTGGCTTGGCCCCTTCCTTTCCAGAGGGCATGTTGTAGCATCGGGATGTGACTGTCTCTTGAACTTGAGTACAGCACTCTCTACCCACAAGAAGAAAAAATCAAGCTCTAGGGTGGCTCCTGACAGGACGATCTGATGCAATTTGTCCTCTACTATGTGGACAAATGGCCAAGCAGAGAAGAGTCACCACGGCTTTTAGGTTTTATTTTCCTTTCTGAGTTCTCAAAGGAAGTGCTAACTCTTTTTTCTTACTTATACTGGCCACTCCCTTAGCCTTTTCTAAAGTGCTAACTTTTTTTTTTAAAGTGCTAACTTTTAATAAGAAAACCAGTCTCGTTTATCTTTTACATATCTCCTCCTCAGTCATTCATTCAACTCATATTTATTGGAGGCCTACTATCTCCCAGCTCTTGTTCTAGATGGAGTAGACAACAGACATATAGTATCTGACTGGAGCTTGGCATATACAAACAATCCTCAGGTTTTTTTGTTTTTTAACCATCTTTTTTAAATTTTATTAATTTTTGTGTGTGTATGTCAAATTGTATCAGACTGGTACAGGAGGAGATTGTCTCTCCTTCTCCAGCAGAGCATCTGGTGGATTCGAACCGGGCGCCTCTGGGATTGCAGTGCAGGTTCTTGCCACTAGGCCACCAGAGCTCCAACAATCCTCAGTTTTAAAAGGTAGTCAGTCTCTCTCTCTCTCTCTCTCTCTCTCTGTCTGTCTCTCTCTCTCTCTCTCTCTCTCTCTCTCTGTCTCTCTCTCTCTCTCTCTCTTTAAAGTAAGCTTTACAAAGGCATGGATTTTCTTCTTTTTCCACTCAGGTAGTATTCCTAGCAACCTGAACAATGTCTAACACATAAGTGCTCAATAAGTATTTGCTCAATGAACAAATGATGACCTCAAGGCACAGAGATGAATGAAGGTCATTATATACCAAAAGTCGTAACCAAGTAAGTGACTGAGAAATGCCAGCATTTTCTTCTAATCCACAATTTTAGGTATATGTAGGAAGACCCTCAAAAGATGGATTGATACTGGAACTGTCACCACGGGCTCAAGCCTTTCAGAGTTGGTGAGAGTGGCACAGGATAGAGGAAGGTTCAGATCTGCTGTTCACAGGGTTTCTGTGAGTCATATTAGACTTGGAAGCACCTAACAACAACAAAAACTGTTCAAGTGTCTAAAAGATTTTTTAGAGGAATTCTGTTATCCATGGTGGACAGTGTTTGGTGGAGCTCCCCTATTAAAACAAGCTTCAAAGCAGGAGTGGTATCCACTTCCAAAATAGCTTGCCTCCAGAAACTCTATGAACCTGGAGAGAGGATGAAAATTATATAAGTGTTCAGGTCTTTCATTCATAGGGTTGCAAGGAGTCCCCTATGACTCGACAGCACTTAACAACAACAACAACAACAACAGATATTTTAGAGGAATTCTTAATGACATAATTAAATGCATGTGATACCTAGTTGCATTAGTATCTGAGAAAAACAGGGTAATTTTGGGCATGGTTCAATGATGACTGGCTTTACAAGGCGCAATGAATGGGAATGAGTGTCTGAAATACATTGTGAATCAAGGATAGAGTGAAACACAATGTATACTAATTTTGTATGCACACCAATATAAAATAAAAATGGTTTCTAAAAAATGTTGGTTACAAAGCAGTATGTGTTGTATAAGGCCCCTTTTTCTTTGTTTTTCAGCTAAAATGAAAATAGTAGCTCCTTCTGAATGATAAGCCCATGGGGTCACTTACTCACTGGTGTGGAGTTGGAACCAGTTCAAAGCTGACCCTCCATTCTGTTCCTGAGGCTGGGAATAGTATGGGAAGAGATTGCCGCCTTTCTCACATTGAGCAGCTGGTGGATTTGAACAGCCTGAGAGGCACTCCCTTTGGTTTAACAGCAGAACACTCTTTGGATTAGGTGACCAGAGCTCCCCTAGGGTTAGGGGTGGCTATTATTTTCTTTTTCTGGGTTTTCTAAATTCTCCACAGTTACCAAGTACTGCTCTTCTCATCGTATCTTTTAAAAAAATTCTCAAAAGAAAGATTACAATCCAGGTTTTGGCTCAATATTCTTTTTAGTGCTTTTGAAATCATTCAGTGACTTCCATTTACTTGCAAGTTGCAGAAACTCTGCAGGAAAGAAGAGAGAAGGGCCAGGTTCCTAGCAGAGGTAAGAACTTCATCCCAAGTCTGGAGAGAAGAACTCCAAGCACCATTACGAAGTGAATAATGAATGATTAATGTCAGAGAACACTTGTATCATCAAGTTGTGGTTCTAAGATGTAGCCTGGACAGGTAGTAAAGACCTGGGCATAGGAAAATAATAAGTCAGTAATTGAAAGGAATCTTCTAGTGACCAAGGAGAAAAACATTTTCAAAATCTACTTAATTGTGGTGAACTCTGTTCAGTGGACCCTAAAACAGATGTCTCCTAAACAATATAAAAAATGAGAAAACATTTCTAATGCATTTAACTCATAGTTTCTCTCTCTCATACCTAGGACAAGACGGCTGAACTGGAATTTTCAAATCCTACTGTAGCTATAGCTCCTCCGGAGTTTGGCAGCTGTTGGATTGGGGTGTCTGTATGCCAGGTATTTGCTCTGCCAGCAATGTGTTAGGATAATCACCCACTGAAGGATTTCAACACATTACATTTCCCCAGAAGCTTTTGTCTAACAAGGTAATTTATGACCTGCTCAGGAATCTGGTCTTTACAAAACAATAAATTCACACTTGCACTGGACTTCAAAGCTGCCATTATGAGCCTCAGTAGCAGAAGGCGGCCAGCAGCTGAGAGCCAGATCAACAGATAAGTGAGCTTTTAATGATCTCTTTCAGTCAGGCTGCAAAAGGGACAGAGCTGACAGGCGGCAGCATTTGGCCATTCTGACTGCAAACATTAAACTCTCAAATTGGGTCCTTTTGAGAGTATTCAAACTACTGCAGTATTTTGACAGAATTTGGGATCAGTGGCATTTTGCAGAGACTGGAGGATATAAGCTGTCCCTGAAGAACAATCAGTTCCTTTTGACCTTAGTGGGGCTTTCCTGAGATCTCAACAGAAGTCCACTCCTCCAACCACCTGTGGCCCCAGAGTCTCTCTGAAGAGTGAGAGAGAAGCTTCTACTTTTCAAACATGTTCTTGGGATCAAGGGCTTCTTCTGAGCCATGTACAAATTCCATGGAAAACTTCAACCCAGGTTTCTCAGAGTGGTCTATGTGCTGCTTGAGGAAGACTCACCTGTTTCTTGTTAGGGAAAGACTCACAGGTACCTGGGTTCCCCTCCATATCCACGGTATCAGCTCCCAGCACTGAGAATTAGCATCTTTAATAAACCATGCACACCCTAAAGTTTGAAAAACAATAGGCTGCACAAAAATAGAAAGGTCATCCTAGGAAAATAAGCCTGTGGAGCACTGGGATAAGAAAGCTCTAGATTCAGATAAAGATGCCACCAGTCACCAGCTGTGTGCCCTTGCACAAGTTGCTTAATCTCTCTGAGTCTCCATTTACTCATCTGAAAAACACCAAAATGGAACTCATTGTCCTCAAGTTGGAAATCACAGTTTACTCTCCATCAAGTTTGTAAAGCTGTAAACTGCATGAAAAGTGATTGCCCATCTTTCTTCCAAAGAGCTCGGGGGTATTTGAACCAGCACGGAGGGATGGCCTTTGGGTTATCAAGAAGTCTATATGGACTGCTGTTGTTATTGGGTTCTGTCAAGTTGTCTATGACTTACAGTGACCCTATGAACAATGGACAGGACCCTGCCCTGTCCTCTGTCATCTCCATACCCTATGATATCAGAATGTACTCATCTGTCAAAAGGAAGGAATATTTTCTCATGCACTGCACGGTAGTGAGGAGTGGTTTCTTGCTTTGAAGATATGGCCTGCCTTCCCCTTCCAACTTTGTGTACTCTTTATTAAAAGTGTCTGGGCCTCTACCTACTGCTTCCATGGTGCCGTTTGGTCAGAGAAAGTGTGTTACCAGGCTTATTCATCTGAACATTCCCCCGTGCTCCCTCCAGCCCTCCAAGAAAACATATCTTTTTGACTGCTTGAGATGTATGTAATGTAAATAGATGGCTTTAATTTTTGAGGTGGGTTTTGTTTCCATTTTTAAGCAGTAATAGAAATAAATCTCCACATGAAATAATTCATGGAACTTTAGTATATAAATCAGTCTTTGTTTTTAAGGAGCAGGTGCGCCTGGAAGGCCTCAATGTTGCTCTCACTTGTCCCTTGCTTCTCCTTTCCAAACAGGTCTCTCTCTACTCAAGACTTTCAAAGGGCCCCTCTGTGGGGCAGCATGGTCAACAGAACTCATGGAGGTGGGCAGTAGGATGGAGGCGTCCTAGAAATAGAGCAGCTCTTGGTGCCAGTACCCACAGGAGGAGCAATATGCTTGCTCGGAGAAAAGAATGAACTTGGTTCTGACACATTTGGTATTTTTATTTTACTTGCATTAGTATCTGCCATAGTGGGACCAGACACAGATACTTATCAGGCAATCTGTAATTCCAGAATGCCAGGGAGAGGTTCAAGCCCAAATAGAGATTTCCAGTCTTCTCTCCAAATCAGTGGTTCCAAACATGTCTCTCTACCTTAGATCACTTAGGAACTGTAAAAAGTACTGACGCCTGTGTCCCACCATTGGAAATTCTGATGCCTTTGATCCAAGTCGTGGATGGACAATGGAGATGTTTGCAAATTTCCCTGATGATTCCAGTGTTCAACTAAATTTGGAAACCACTGCTTTGTGTAGAATAAAAGACTCACCCCTTACATTCAGCACAACTATGCAATTGTGGACATTTCATTCAATATCCATGTTCTCAGAGTTTAATAAAAAAGGCATTGAGGTAGATATTATTTACTATTTAAATTTTCCTTTTCTAGGATCCCTGGAAGGCATAAATGGTTAAGTGTTCACTGACTAGTGGAAAGGTTGGTGGTTCAGACCTACCCAGAGGCATCTGGGAAGACAAACCTGTTGATCTACTTCCAAAAGGTCACATTTTGAAAGCCCTGTGGTTGGCATGGGAGCTCTGGTAGCATAATCTACAGTGTGTTGCACTGTTAACTCAAAGATGGTGGTTCAAATCTACCAGTAGCTTTCTAGAAGATCAGAAGCCAATGAATCAGAATCAAATCAATGGCAGTAAGTTTTGAATGATCTTCATAAAGAGGCTTGGTGCTATGGTGTGTAATATGTTGGGTTGCTACTGAGAGGTGGACAGTTCAAGTTCACTGACCACCCCAAAGGAAAAAGTTGAGGCAATTGTCTAAGGATTTACAGTTTCAGCAACCCAATGATGACGGGTTGTTAGGGGTTGGAATCAATTTGATGGTGATCGGTTTGGTCTTGGCTTGGTGGTCGCCATGAGTTGGAATTGACTCAATGGCAACTAACAACAACTAGCTTCCTATAGCTGCAGTAGCAAGTTACCACAAATTTGCTGAGTTAAAACAAAAGAAATTTATTTTGTAACTGTTGGGGAGCTCAGAAAACCAAAATGTGTTTCATTGGGTCAAAATCAAAGTGTTGGCAGGTGCCACAGAGTCTAGACGGGAATCCATTCCTTCCCTTTTCCAGCATTATTCATGGCTGCTGGCATTCATATCACTCTGATCTCTGCCTCGATGGTCAGGTTACTTTCTCCTCTTCCTCTGTGTGTCAAAACGTCCTCTACTTCTTTCTTACAAAGATACATTTGGGGAACATAGGATTGCATTTTGCAAATGGTTCCAAGCCATCATCCGTTTCCCAAGGAAGCAAATCAAATAAGAAAAGTAGAAAGTATGAGCCCACAGTCTGAACAGCTTGAAAGTCCCTGAGACAGCAAGCTCAGACCTACTGGTATACATAGCTAGTAGCCACAACTGTGATGCAAGAACTTGTCATCTAGATGGAGACAAAGGGGGTTTATGCAAAGCAGATGACAGGAAGTCAAATCTCTGATGGAGACACCTGAATGTGAGCCCCAGATCTGTCATTTATTATCTGGTAACTGTGAACATCATACCCAGCCCTGCTGAATCTGAGCTACACAGTACCAACTTCATAGGGTGTATGTACTAAGTTTATTTAGAACTTGGTGTACAGTAACCAAACAAAAAATATTGGCGACTATAAAGCTCTGTCTCTCATACTATGGGCATGCTGTCAGGAGGGGGCAATCCTTGGACCTCATGCTTGGAAGGTTAGAGGATCAGCATAGGAAAGGAAGACCCTACACAAGATGGATTGACAGTGACAAGTGTGGCAAGGGGTCAAGTATATCAGAGACTGTGAGGTTGGCTCATGATGGGGCAAGGTTCAGAGCTAGTGTACACAAGGTTTCTATGAGTCAGAGTTGACTCAATGGTACATAACAACAACAACAACAACAACATTAATAAGGTGCTCTGGTGGCATAGTCCAAGAGCAAGTTGTGCTGCTAACTCAAAGACCATGCCTCTCTGGTGGTTTGAATGGTGGTTCTGTGGAAGAAAAGGGGTCACCCTCTTCTCATGAGATTGATAGTTTCCTGATAAGTGGCTGGGGGCTCAGCAGCAAGTTGGTTCTAACTCTATAGTAATGAGAACTCTATGGTAATGAGAACTCTATGGTAATGGTAATTATAATAAATAATGCCAAACCAATGGACTCCAAGAGCTGACGCTTACATCAGATTATTGAGTGAACCTCTAGGTTCATGACCAAAACCAATACTAGCTAAGGATTATATAGCTCTTACTTCATGTCTAGTCAACAGGTACCATTCCAGTGCCTTTACAGATGTCAATTCATTTAATCTTTTTCTTCTCATTGCTATCAAGTCAAACTCAGCACATAGGTGACCCTCCATTGGGCTTCTAAGGCTGTAAATAGCACAACAGGAGACTACTCATTTTTCTTCCTCAGAGCCACTGGTGGATTAAAATTTACTAAAATAGAGATTTGGTTAGCAGGGCTAGTTCTTGCTGGACTGCACCACTTTATACATGAAAATAACTGGGACACTGAGAAGGGTTAAGTACTTTATCCAAAGCCACATAGGTTGGAGCTAAGAATTGAATCCAGGCAGATTCATTCCACTTCCACTATCTTTGATGTAACCACTACACTGTCTTCACATTAAAAGTTGTATTTTGTGACACCACACAGTACATAATTAATGCAACTCATATGGACAGCAGGTAACTTTTGTGGTTTTGCTAGCTAATTTTTTTTTACATTTATTTTATTTTTTTTTATAATTTTAATGAACATTTACAGAGAATTTGGATTTCCATTCATTCATTGCTGCACTTCTATACCAGCCCAGCCCTCTCCCCCCGCCCCCCAGTTCGCTCCTCTCTTTCAAAAGTAAAAGAAAGACTCCTTCCCTGGTACACAATCTGCCCGCACCCCTCCCACCACCCCAAGTACATTCCACTATGCAACCTTAATTGTGGACTCTTGTGATAACCATAATACCCTATCATACATCGCTTTTAAATTTTTCTCTCCCTCATCTGTTTCAGTGCAGTATACACAATTTATTGAGTTTTTCTCAATCTTACCCCCACCCTGATATCAGTCCCATTTTACAGCAGTGGCACCATGCAATATTTGTCCGCCAGCTAATTTTTAAAGTCAATTTCAATTACAACATTTTAAGTGAAGGGCAAAAAGATGTTTCTGACTTCTCAACTTATTCATACTGCCGTTGTGTACCATAGAGTCACAATGACCCATAGCTGACCTGACAGGTTTTCAAAAGCAGTTAATCACACAAGAGGAGACTGCTCATTGTTTTCACACAGAGCATCTCGTGGATTCAAACCAGGTAACTTTGCATTGGCAATGCAATTCATTACCACTAGTCTACCATAGTTCTCGAATATATTCATGTTGTTTGTTGTTGTTAGGTGCCATCAAGTCATCTGTGACTCATAGTAACCCTATGTACAACAGCCCTAAACACTGCTCTATCTTGTGCCAATCTTATTGTCTCTGACATACCTTATCCCCATTACCCCAGCCACTGAATCAATCCATCTCCTTGAGACTCTTCCTCTCTTGAACTGTCCCTCCACCCTCCCAAGCATGACGTCCTTCTCCAAGGACTCAGTCCTGCCTTGTGACATGCCCAAAGTATATCAGATGGAGCTTCAAAATCCTTGCCTCCAAGGAACAGCCTGGTCTCCTCACCCTCTCTAGGAAGAACCTGTTTATTTTCCTAGTGTTCCATGGTATATGAATACTCTTCTCTAGCACCACAGCTCAAAGGCATCAATTCTGCTATCATCCCTTGTTATTGTCCAGCTTTCTGATGCATGGCAAGTAAATGCAAAGACAATGGCCTTTATCAGGCACACCTTAGTCTCCAAAGGACATTGTTAATCTTCAGTACTTTGGAGAGATCTCTGACAGTAGACATTCTCAATGCAATTTGTCTTTTCATTTCCTAGCTGCTGATATCAACAGTGTTTGATTGTGGACCCAAGCAAACTAAAGCTGATAACAATCTCAATCACTTCATCATCTATCAGGATGCTGCCTAGATAGGCTCTGATAGGAGGAATTTAGACTGCCTGCAGCTGTCCACTTCTTGCAGCCTGAGGGCAAAGGGACATACATACTCAAAAGTCTTTGCAGTATACTAACCACCTGACATCCAGACCAGCAGTGTTCAGGAACAGAAATCTTGAGCATCTGGGCTTCGCACTAGCTTATCTCTTTGAACAGGCTGCAGCTGCCTCTGAGGTTGTTCTTGAGCAGAGATGTAGTTGCAAAGTTCACACTTAAAAGCCCATTTAAGAGGATTTAAAAGAAACAACAACAGAAGCAAGTGGAGTAGAAATGACCTAGTCACCTTTTGCCCCTAGATTTTTTTGCTACCTCAACAGCTGGGAAGCCAGGGCAAACTAGCAACACAGGACGGGACCATAAACCTTTCTGTGACTTCCCTCCCAATGAACCAGGGGCTGCTGCTTTGGTTGTTGAGCTGACCAGGGACTAGCTCTGGAGCAGATGACCCACAATTGGAAAGGGAATTACTGCTGAGATCCAGAATAAACACATAGGGGACAACAGGTGATTTGGGCACTCTGTGGACAAACTGAGGGAGACAGGGTCTCTTTAGAGTCTAGTTTAAGCTTGCTATATGTGGTCTCATATTTGATGAGTACAGCAAGCCTTGCAAAGAATGGAAGACTAACAGCCTAAGCTATTGCTTTTCTCTGCAAAGTAGTTCAAGAAAGAGTAAATATATAATGAGCACTGTACTAGCACAGATGATTAGGCATTATAGGCTTACCTACAACAAGGTCCAGAATAAGAGGTATACTGCAAAGAGAACTGGGGGAGGAGGAGGGAGAGGGGAAAGGGAAGAAATTGTGCAACAATGAATGAATATTTTCTTTAAAAAAAAGAACTTCAAGCAACCTTGGTTTCTTTATGTTTATAAACCTAGGCTATACCCTGAGAGAAATGAAGCTGTAAAAAGAAGGCAAGGGGTGCTAGAAACACTTGTAATGGCAGATTGCACAGCAGCTAGCTCTCTGATTAAAAAAAAATCAGAGCCTTTTTTTTAATTTGGGGAGGGGAAGGTATGTTTCCTGTTTTGAAACCAACTTCCAAATCCAAATGCTAAATTATTAGAATGAAAACATAGGCCATTTACATTTGAAAAAGGAAAATTATGTTGGGACAATATTTTAAATTCTTTTAAAGGGATATTGACAACTGTACAGCGAGGGGAGTGTTGGTGGCACAGTCTGTGGGAAATTGAAAAGTGGAGCCTCTCTGGCAGTCTAAGCCCACCAGCTACTCAGGAGATAGACAATTTCCTTCTGTGCTATTTACAGCCTCCAAAAATTTCCCAGAGGGTCAGCACTGAGTCAGATTCAACTTGATGACAATGAGATGGGTTTATAGCTAAGTGTACAAATATGATGACTAAACAGTGCTAGACATTTTTAGTGCTAAAACAAAAGAACCCTGGGCCATTTGGAAATAGTTGGACATTAGACTTTAAAGTAAACTGTCACTCATGGCTATCCTTAATTAGGTTTCTGAGACTGTAAATCATAATGGGAGGAGATGGTCAGTTTTTATCTCATCGTACCAGCTTTTGGGTACAACTCCTTACCACTAAGTCACCAGAGTTCACTTCCTAAACTTTATGTGATTTACAATGGGATATTATGCAGCATTGAAAAAACAGTGAACTTGTAAAATATTACACATCATGGGGAAGCCTAGAGAACACTGTGCTGAGTGAAATATCTTGGTCACCAAAAGACAAACACTGTATACCACCACTGTTATAAAATAAGGCAGACATGGGGAAGTTGGGCAAAGAATGGGGGGAAAGTGAGCACTATATTTGATAAGATTAGAGGAATAATTGTCTAAAAGGAATATATGATTAGGCATTATATATATATGACAACAACCTAGAACAAGGACTGCATGGGGTGGGGGGGGTGGAGAAAATGTGCAACAAGGAAAAAAATTAAAACCTTTTCGATGGTAAAAAAATCCCAAAACCTACCCCAACTAAAGATATTAGACCAGAAAAAAAAATATAAACTTTAGCGATACATAAAAAGTGAGCTTAGACTAACACAGTATTATATTTTAGCTTTCCTACTTACTATCATTGGCCTATTTATTTCTGCCATCTCTACTATAATGAGTGCAGGGATTTGGCAGTAATCACAGTATATATTCTACTCAGCAATAATGTCTGGAATATTTGAATATTTATTGGATGAAGATAATGGCATTGAACACTTTATATGACATTATAGTGATAAATGCTTTATAGATATTGATAAATTTTGTAGAAAAATTCTCTGAACTTAGAAACATACTTCTTTTTATAGATATAGAAACAATAAGACCTACACACACACACACACACACACATCAAACTCAGTGCTGTGGACTTGAATCTAATAGTAACCCCATAGAACAGAGAAGAACTACCTCATGGGGTTTCCAAAGGTGCAATCTTTATGAGAGGAACCTTAGTGGCACAGTGGTTAAAGTGGCCAGCTGCTAACCAAAATGTAAGTGATTCAAGCCCGCCAGCTGCCCTGCAGGAGAAAAACGTGGCAGTTTACATCCACAAAAGCTCTACAGCCTTGCAAAGGCCACGAGGCACTTTTGTTCTGTCCCATAGGGTTTCTATGAGTTGAAATAGAATAAAGAAGTGGGTATGCGCTTGGGTTTGCTTTTGGTTTTGGGTCTTTATAAAGGCAGATTGCCACATCTTTTTTCCATGGAGCAGGTTATAGCCTTGAACTGCCAGCTGTTTGGTTAGCAGCTGGGCACTTTAACCACCAAACTACAGGTCTCCTAGAGGGAATATACAAGCTCCAACATTATAAAACTGACAAATGGTGGTGTCAAACCAAAGCTCAGATCTATTTCATTTCACAGTCTTTCCATGACTCTTCAGAGCAACGTAGATAATACTTAGCAAGCACGCTGTGATCAAATCTTAGCCTAAGACTTGCCGTCAAGTCAGTTCCTACTCAGAGTTGCCCTCTATTGGGTTTCCATGGTTATAAATCTATATGAGAGAACACTGCCCAGCCCATCTTTCTACCACTAGTGAGATTAGTGAATGCCAACTTATTCCCAAGGATCTGCTCATCTCTGGGTATATGGAAAAGATGCAATTCCTGGGCCTATAAACTGAGCACTTGATCAAGTGCATATCATTTTCCTCCTTCACCCAGTATTTATTGTGAAAAGATCAAAATAAAAAACATTTTGGAGACTATGAGTCACCTTCAGTTGTTAAATAGATAGGTAGATAGGTAAAAGGAAAGGTGGAAAGGTAGAAGGAGAAATGAGTAGATGGATGCATGGATGGAAAGACAGAAGGAAGCCAAAAAGAATACTGAGAGAGAGAAAACACTGTGCTGGAGTCAATTGCTGCTGCCACTGTGTCAGTTCATGTCTTTGAATGTCTCCCTCTTATTTGCTCACCTCCAGTCTACCAAGCACATTGTTTTCCTCGAGGTTCTGGGCTATCCTGCTAATATACCGCAGGTATGTGAGAGGAAGTTTTGCCTGCCTTACTATGAAGAAGCTTTCAACATTTCTTCCAAGATAGATTTGTTTGTACTTTTAGCTGTTGTTGTTAGGGGTCATCCAGTCAACTAAAACTCAGCCACACTCTGAACAACAGATTAGATCTTTGTCTGATCCCACCCATCATCACCACCTCTGCCATGCTTGAGCCCATTGGTACAGTCACTGTATCAATATATCTCTTTCAGAGTTGTGCTGTTTTTCTTCCTTTCACAGGATGAATCCCCTCCCCTCAAATGATTGGCCCCTATTGACAACATACACAATGTATATGAGTGAAGTTACATTATCTATGCCTTTTACAATCACCCCGGCTGCACTTCTGCCAAGACAGATTGGTTTGTTCTTTTGACAGTGCATGACATATTCAATACTCTTCACCAACACAATTCAAAGACATCAATTCCTCTTTAATCTTCTTTATTCATTGTCCAACTTCAAGATGCACAGGAAGCAACTGAAAATACCACAGCTTGAATCAGTCTCACCTTGATCTTTAAACAGATAACCTTGCTCTTTAGCACTTTCGAGAGGCCCATAACAGATTTTCCCACCTTTGTTTGTGTGTGCCCAAGTTTACTGAAAATATTACAGCATAGCAGACTCAAATGGCTCCACGTGGTGGTTTAAAATTCATCCAACTGTGGGCTGAGTGACCTGAAGTTTAGACAGATTGCCAAAATCCAAGAGCTTTAACATTTCCTTAGCTTCAGGATCTATATCAATGATCTCCTGATCCAGGGCTGAAACTTCTAGTACAAAATTATCTCTTCCTTCTCTCTCATCCTGTTACAGCTTAATGGAGATACCCCTCTCAGGCCCTCTCTGAATCCACTTCATCTGATGTATGACAGCTTACTATCTTGTTCCAGAGCTTCTTGCTGGGAATGATGGTGATCTCCTCACACACATGCTTGTTGGTGTGGAAGTCATTACCCAGGAATATGTAGTATTTCTCAATGAATAATCCGGCCTGTCTTCTTCATGGTTTTGGTGCAAACACGGCCCATGTTGATGAGTCCTTGGTGAAAGAAGAAATAGGAAGCACCACAGATTTTCTCATATTTTTCTTTCCTTGATGGCTGCTGCCAGAGGTATTGATTGTGAATACAAATAAAATAAGTGTGTTGACAGTTTCAATCTTTTTTCCAACTATCATGATACTGCTGACGGTCCAGGAGCGAGGACTTTTGTTTTCTTGGTGTTTAAATGTAATTCATACTGAAGACTGTAGTCTTTGATATTTTTTAGTAAGTGCTTCAAGTCTTCATTGTCTATAAGAAAGGTTGTGTCATCTGCATAACCCAGCTTGTTGAGTCTTCCTCCTATCCTGATGCCCCATTCTTCTTCATATAATCTAGTTTAAGGAATTATTTGCCTAGCATACAAATTGAATAGTTAGGAAGAAAAGATACAACCTTGAATCACATCTTTCTTGATTTTCAGCTAAGCAGTTCAGACAGCTGCTTCTTGGTCTATGTAGAGGCTTCGTATGAGCACAATTAAGCATTTGTGGGATTACTGTTTTTTTAATGTTATTCATAATTTGCTATAATCCACCAGAATCAGATGCCTCTGCACCGTCAATAAAACAGAAGTAAACACCTTTCTGGTATTCTCTGCTTTCAGCCAAGATGCATCTGATATCAGCAATGGTATTTGTAGTTCCCTGGTCACTTCTGAATCTCAACTGACGGAGCTCGACTTACTGGTGGTTCCATGTTGATGTACTATTCTAGCCTTTTTTTTTAAATTTTGTGTGTGTGTACCATCAACTCAGATCTGACTGGTACAGAAGGAGATAGCTCCCCACCCTGCCACCCCCCGCCTCCAGCAGAGCATCTGGTGGATTTAATGTTCTAGCCTTTAAAAATAATCTTCAGCAATGTTTTACTTGCATGTAATAGTAACAATGCTGCCTGATAATTTCCACATACTTGTTGGTTACATATTTTGGAATTGGAACAAAAATGGATCTCTTCCAGCCCAGAAGCTAGTTAGCTGTCTTTCAAATTTTTTGGCATAGGGCTAGTCAGAATATACAGGCCTGCACTTGTCTGTTGAAACACCTTGATTGGTATTCTATCGATTTCTGGGACCTTATTTTTTGCCAATGCTTTAATGAAGCTTAAATTTCTTCCTTCTTTACTTTTGGTTCTTACTCATATGCTGCTTCTGGAAATGATTGAGTGTTGATCAAGTCTTTTTGATAGAGTGACTCTGTAGATTCCTTCCTTCTTCTGATACATCCTGTATCATTCAAGATTTTACCCTGAGAAGTCTTCAGCATTCCAACTCAAGGCCGGAATTTATTCTTTCACCTTGAGAAATGCCAAATATAGTCTTCTCTTTTGGTTTTCTAACTGTAGCTTTTTTACATTTCCTTATAATACTTTGTCTTCTTGGGCTGCCTTTGAAATGTTCTGTTTATTTCTTCTCTTTGTTTTGACCTCTATCCCTTCAGTGCAGGTTTCTTCTGTCATCCTTTTTAGTATTTTCTTTCTCCTCTTTGTGTGTGGGTTTTTTTCCCCCCTCTCACTCCTCCCACCCCCAGAAAAGTTAGAATTTCATTCATTCATTGTTGTACATTCTACCCCCTCTCCCTCTTTTCCTTCTCCCTCAGTTCCCTTTTTTGAAATATTCATTAGTTGTTGCACAATTACTATCCTTCCCCACCCTCTACCCCCATACCTATTCCCCCAGTCCTCTTTGCAAAGAGAATACCTCTTATTCTGGGCTGTTGCTATATATAAATATAAAATGCCTAATTATATATTCCTTTTAAACAGTTCTTTCCTTCATCTATTCTAGTGCAATGTTCATTATCTGTCCATTCTTATCCTATTCTCCTCCCAACTCACCATTTCAGAACTGCTTTATAACAGCAGGCTACACAATATTTTTCCTTTTGTGACTGAGATATTTCACTCAGCATAATGTCCTCCAGGATCCCCCATGTTGTGTAATGTTTTGAGTTCATTGCTTTTCAGTGCTGAGTAGTATTACATTGTATGAATAGACCACAGTTTTTCTATTCATTCATTTGTGGATAGACACTTGGGTTACTTCTATTTCTTTGCTATTGTAAGTAATGCAATAATAAACATGGATGTGCATACATTTCTTTGGATGGCAGTTCTGTTTCTTTAGGGTATATTACCAGTAGTGGAATTGCTGGGTCAAATGGTGTTTCTATTTCTAACTTTTTGAGAAAGCACCAAACCACCTTCCATAGTGGTTGTACCATTTTACACTCCACTATCTCACCAGCATTTGTTGTTTTTAGCTCTGCTGAACTTTGCTATTGTTGCTGGAGTGGGATTATATCTCATAGGTGTTTTTAATTGCACCTCTCTGACAGCTAAGGATTTTGAACATTTCTTCACATGTCTGTTTGCCATCTGAATGTCTTCTTTAGTGAAATATCTGTTTATATCCTATGCCCATTTTGCAATTGGGTTGTTTATCTTTTTCTTGTTGAGGTGTTGGAGTATTCTATAAATTTTAGGTATGAGTCCTTTAGCAGGTAGGTAATTATAAAATACTTTTTTTCCCAGTCTGTGGGGTTTCTTTTTTTACCCTACTGGAGAAGGTTTTTGATGTGCATAGGGATTTTACTCTTAGAAGGTCCTGTTCATCAATTTTGTTCTGTCATAGTTGTAGGTTTTCTCTATCTTTGTTATGATTTTTTGCTTTCTTTGTGGATGATGTGATTAACAATTTTATCTGGTCTTCTGTCATTAGTGTTCAACACATCAGATGTATTCTTGAGACAGTTTTTCACTCACTTGTGGTAGACTCAAGATTATGTTTTGGTTCTTATGGGCTTCTTTTCATTTTCTTCCGCTTCAATTTTACCTTGCCAATGAGTAAGAAATAGTCTATTCCACAATCAGTCCTCAGCCTTGTTTTGATTGCTGTATCTCTTTCTATAGATATGGCTAATCTAATTCCTAAGTAGTCCATTAGGTGAGGTCCATGTGTATATAGTCAGCATGTATGTTTTTGTGCCGTCAAGCTTCAGCACTGGAAAAATCCTTGGTAAAGGACCAAAGACAGATAAGTTCCAGGCTGAAACCTGAGCATGTATGTTTTTAAGTAAGGATTCGCAATGAATAAATTGATTGTACAAAATTCTATCATTTGACCTCCAACCTCATTTTCTCTTACCAGGCCATATTTTCCAACTATTAGTCCTCCTTTTTTATTTCCAACTTTTGCATTCTAATCACCAATTATTATTAGTGAATTTTGACTGTATATTGAATTTATTTCAGACTGCAAAAGTTGGTAGAAATATTTAATGTCTTCATCTTTGGTTTTAGTGGTTGGTTGCATATATTTGAGAAATAGTTGTATTAACAGGTTGTCCTTGTATGCATATCATGTGCATCCTATCACTCTCACCATTGTACTTCTGGATAGATCTTGAAATGCTCTTTTTCACAATGAATATAACACTATTCTTCATTTTGCTATTCCTGAAATAATAAATCCTATGACTAAGTTCTTTTAGCATATATATGTAAAATATGTGAAGAATATATTCAATATTCTTCACCAAAACCACAGTTTAAAGTCATCAATTCTTTTTCTACAACATATAATTAATGAATTCTTGTTGTTGTTGTTGTTGTTGTGTGCCATCGAGTCGTTTGCAACTCATAGCGACCCTATGTACAACAGCCCTAAACCCTGCTCTATTCTGTGCCAATCACATGGCCTCTGACACACCCATCCTGATTACCCCAGTCACTGAATCAATCCACCTCATAGAAGGTCTTCCCCTCCTGCGCCGTCCCTCCACCCTACCCAGCATGATGTCCCTTTCCAAGGACCTGTCTCTCCTTACAACATGTCCAAAGTATGTCAGATGAAGCCCCAGAATCCTTGCCTCCAAGGAGTAGCCTGGTTTAACCCTCTCCAGGATGGATCTATTTGTTTTCTTGGCAGTCCATGGAACATTCGTAAGAAAATTACACACACATTTTTAAAAACAAAACAAAACAAAACGAAACACCAAACAGAAGGAAGTTTGGCAAAAGACCTGGATAGAGATTTAACATAAATTAAAATAAAAACAATAAAGGAAAATATGAGCAATCTCACTTAAGAAGAAAATGTTAATCATATTCCACATTGAGATATTATTGCATTCCCTTCAGCTTTGCCAAAGTTAAACATTTTGCTATCAAATATTGACCAAAAAAAGTAAGCCATCGAAACTGTGGCACACTGTAAGTATGAGTGAAAACTGGTCAACCATTTGAGCAGGAGTTTAGAATCACCTCCTGAAGTTAAGCACAATCCATATTTTCAAGAATATCCAAGACAGCCTTGTTCACAGTTGTCAAGCTGAAACAGCTCCATGTCTTTAAGGCCCACATTAGCTACTATAACAGGTGACCTCCACAAATCTCTGTGGCCCAACACAGTAGAAGTTTATTTCATACTCACATAATGGTTCCATGTGATGTGCCTAATTAGAGGATTCGACAATATAGATTTCATCCTAGGGGTGACCCAGAGACCTAGATTTTCCTATCTTTCATGTCTACCCCCTTCTACATATGGCTCTCAAGATCATCCACAGGCCAACTCCAGTCCAGCCAAAGAGAAAGAATATGGAAGGTTCTAAAGCCAGTCCAGGACCAAGTCCTTATCTTACTGGAGGGGAAGCTGAGAAATGTAACATAGGTATATCCAGGAAGAAGTGGTACCCAGAAGAAAATAAGCCTGGCAATTTACTACCAATCTCTACCATACACACAAATGTCCTTAAACAATAGGAAGATAAACTGCAAAATATTTATACAGTGGGATAGTATCTGGAAATGAAAGTGAACAAATGACACCCACACACAATAGAGATGAAACGAAATAATATTGAGGTGGGGGGAGGCAAGCCTCAAAAGAATACATACAGTAAGGCTTCATTTCTTTATCCCTTTATAGAAATATATACATATAGTCCAAAATTAGACTAAAGTATATTGCTTCAGGATCCCTTGTAGAGTAGTGTGTAATATATTTGGCTAATAACAAAAAGGTTGGCAGTTTGATTCCATAGTCTTTTCCTATAAAGATTTACAGCCTTGCAAATACAATAAAGGTTTCACCGTGAGTCAGAACCAACTCAGTAACAGTGAATAAAAGATATTGTTTAGAGAAGTATAGACCAAAACAATTGCTCTCTCATCAACTCCAATTCAGGGTAGCCTTGCGTATGTCAGAGTAGATGCTCCATAGAGGTTTTGATAGCTGATTGTTCGGAAGCACAGAGGCCCCCCCCCCCCCCAAATACCTCAAAACCAGAAAACCTCACTGCTGTAGTCAGCACTGACTTGTAGCGGACACTTCTGCAAGTTTTCTGAGGCTGTAAATCTAACGGGAGATGGCTCATCTTTCTCCTCTGGAGCTGCTGGTGGGCTCAAAAGACTAGAGAGGTGGTACCTTACAGTGAGCAACACGACTCACTACCAACTATGCCACCATAGTTCCCAAGTAAGTAGAGTTTTGTTAGGTGTCACTGAGTTAATTAACAATCCATAGCGATCCTGTGAAGCTTGGCCTATCCTGTACCATCATCATCATGATCTTCAATATGTTAGAGTTCATTGTTAAAGTTATCCACTGTGTCAGTCTATCTTGTTGAGGATCTGACCCTCCACCTTTCCCAATATGATGCCTTTTACCAAGAATTAACCTCTCCTAACAACATCCCCAAAGCATGTGAGACAAAGCTTCACCATCCTTGCTTCTACTCGTTGCTACTAGTGTTTAATATGCAAGTGCTTTGGGGAAATTGGAACCTCCATCCTTTCAGTTAGCAGCCAGGAACACAAACCGCTTGTACTGCCCAAGAACTTCCTAGGGAAGCACACATAGTGAATAAAAGCAAGAGAATTGTTACAATGAAAGTTGGCAAAGGACCTCCAGGAAGAGATTATGGCTGAAAAAAAAATTCCATGGTGGGGCCAGTGATATTCTAATGCTTGAGCTGAATGTCTACACATTCATAATGTTGATATTTTACAACTACATACAAACAGTTCATAAAAAAAATTATTTTCCTAAACTGAAGAGAAACATGTATGTGGTATTGAGAAAGAGGCTTCCCTGTGGCAAGAACACCAGTGCCCTCTGTCAAATCAAACTCTACTGCCTCCTTGATTAGAAATTATCAATGTCCTTCAGACATTCGTTTTCTCTGATTTACCATTTTTAGAGAAAGAAAAAGTTGTCTTCTCATTTGACATAATAGCCAAACACCCAATTGTGTCCCTGTAGGCCCCCTGGTAAATGTTATTATCCGTTGTTGTCCGTAATTACTGTCTCTTCCCGAGCTGATGAACAGTTTCTGCCATCGCCTGGTTTTGTAGTTAACAAAATGCCATTTTGCTACCTGCGTTGCTACTCCTCTTATGATCTCTTTATCTTTGTTTCCTATTGTAACTTGTAAATTCCAATGACTCATATCTCTCTTGTTCCAGACACTTAACTTTCAAATCTGTATTTTCCACCCTACAGTGCACAATTTGTTTTACATTCAGTTGCATCTCCCTTTCAGCATCCTTGAATTCTACAGCTGGGAAAAGCCTTGGTCCCATTACCCTGCCCAGAACACCTTTGTTTTTCCATTTCACAGACTCAGGAATCTGTTCTCGGGTAGCTACTCCAACACTTGGCTTTTGAAGGTAGATAATTTGAAGTATTCCCATGTCCCCTCGCATAAAAGGCATTTGTACTGGTGTCCTTCAGTAGAAACTTCCCTCTGCCTCCTACTGAGATGCCCAAAGGACCAGCTGGCTTCGGGCCCTCAGTTCCAGGGGCAGTGGTGTTTTTGTGGCAAATGTTCCACCATCTCTAGATTGTGAAATGGATTGAAATGAAATATTATGTAAATGACAGTAACACAAGGACATCTAGGTCATCTTTACTTGCTTCTCACCTGAAAAGCATCCACCACATCTTCCAGCTTTCCTGCCACAACATGAAGAGGCAATAAGCACCCAAGTTCTAGAAAAGCAGGCCTTCAAAGACCTCTACTCTCTCTTTGCTTTACAAGCCCATCTGTTTTATTCTGGTTTATTCCCCACCTTTCACCCAGAGAAAGACTATCTTGTGACAGTACCCTCAGATGGAAACTGCTCCCATGGATTTCGGGGGTCTTTGTATCTCAGGCTGTTTGAAAGTTTAACTCCCAGCTGTGCTGGTACAATTTGTAGGTGCCTCCCCTGAGTAAAGCACCTCTTTAGGGAAGAAGTAGTTTTATAGAGGTCTACAACCTGATGGGTAAGCAAACTGTGTTGATAGGTGCCATCCAGTTGACTACAACTCGAGCCACCCTGTGAGCCGCAGGTCTGAACCTTGCTCTATCCTGCACCACCCTCTGCATGCTCCAGCCTACTGTTTACAATCACTGTGTCAATCCATCTTGTTGATTCTCCACCTTGCCCAGCAGGATGTCTTTGAACAGGCCTCAGAGTCCTGAAGCCTTAGGGAAATCATCAAGTCTGACATAATGTATTGTTTGCAATTTTCTAATCATTTCATTTATGACCTAGTTGTAAACTATTTGAGGAATTCCTTCAGAGAGAAGCTTCCCATTCAAGGCAGATGTTTTTAAAGGATATTTTGAGGAGGAGAACCTTGTCACACCTGAGTGTGATTTTATGCAGAGCTTCCTCTAGAACCCCTGCCTCTCCTGACCCCTGTCTTTGTAAATTATCTGGGGCAAGCCTACTGTAAAAAATAGGAAAAAAAATATATTTAGTTTAAAGTCCCCTCCTCTTAACTGTCTAATGGCATTTAATACTTTCTAAAACAGGTCCTCAAAACCAATGCATGAGCTATTGCAAAACTCAAATGATCTAGACTCTATTTCTTTCATTGATGATTTTGGGCATTTCAAGAGATGATAGCAAATGTCAAAATTTCAAAAAAAGTGTTTTGTATGTTGTCAACTAAAAAGACCTACCATTTTATTGTACCTACAGATTCCAGGCATTAAAATAACATGAATTCAGTACTCATTGGCCCAGTGTCTTTCCTTATGAATGCATGGTCTAATTGGGGGAAGAAAATATTGTATCTTTATAAGTACTTTATGAACTATTGGTACCTTATGGACTGCCAAAGGAAACAAATCTGAATTGGTTGGAGTGTTTCTCAGGCGTGAGAATGGCAAGACTTTATCTTGTACACTTTGGGCATGTTATGAGGAGGGGCTGTTGCTATAAGGACTATGACTCATAGCAATCCTAGGAATAATAGACCTGAAACTTGCCCTTTCCTGTGCCATCCCGAGGATCTCTGATTTGAAAGGTTGCAGTCACTGTGCCCGTTCCTCTCACTGAAGGTCTTTCTCTCTTTCTCTGAACCTCCACCCTTCCAAGCATGATGTCTTTTTCTAAGCACTGGCTCTTTCTGACAACTTGCCCAAAGTATGTGAGGCAGTTTCACCATCCTCGTCTCTAAGGAAGAGCCTGGCTGTACTACCTCTAAGACTTACTCTATCTCCTGATAGTCCATGAGACATTCCCTATTCTTCTCCAACACTACAATTCAAAAAGTCCCTGGAAAAGGACAGCAAACTTGAAAAAGCTGAGGAGTAGAGCAGAAGAAGACCCTCAGTGAGTGGGTTCCAGCCTAGCAGGGACTATGAGAATGTCACAGAATCAGGCTGGGATTATTTTATTGTGTATGGGATCTCTATGGGTTGAAGATGACTTGATGACACCTAACAGAAGCAATTACATAGAAATGTTTTCCATGGATAATCATAAAAAATAGCCAACTAATAGAACGCATTAACTACGTAAACATCAGTCTATCAAATATCCAGCATTTCGCTAATGTCATGATTGTTGGGAGGCAAAGCAATTAATAAAGAATAGCTTGCGTAACCTTCAAAAAATATCCAGGGAAAGGGTGTTTTAAACAAGTTCACTTTTAGAAAGTAAAAAATAACCTCCCCTTATCCCAAACTGCATAACTGCTTTAAAAATTGCCTCCTTTTTCAAAAGAGGATAAATAGCATTATTTAAATGATGTTTCATAAATCAGCAACAGTCAAGCACTGATGAATTGAAGCACAGTCTCTCAAATTGGACACACACACACACACACACACACACACACACACACACACTGAACAGAGACTCTTCACCTTCAATTGCCTGGATCTTACTGGTTCATCTCATGCCCTGAATAATAAAACAAAGTGCTTTGGGTTGCAGGTGCTTAAGTTGTAATAATAGTTGATTCCCAGCACATAAAAAAATGACGCATGGCTATTTGAGGGGGGAAATAGTTGAAGGGTGAACATTCACTTTCTCCCCACAATTGAGCTCTCTGTTCTTAGACGGTTCTAACCAATTGATTTAAAAACAAAAGAAAAATAAAATGTTAAGGGGGGGCTAAAGTGCAGTGAATTATAAAATAGCACTTAAACATCAGGGGGATAGCTCTGCTTTGGGTAAGGGATGAGTGGGTGGAGCGGGGGAGGGGGAGGAAGGAGTTTGGCAGCTGGTCTCCCTGCAGAGAAATGAGGCCCTTCGGTGTCTTTTTCCTGCTCCCCCAGAGCAGCCAGCCTCAGCCCACCAGCAACCCCAGAACACACAGACTCTCTCCTTCTCTGCCCCAGCACTGCCCAGAGCACACACTCTCCCTCCCACCCTGAGTGTTAGCACAACCAGCTCTGGGTTGTGGCCTAAAATACTGCAAAGCCACAAATCACTGGTCCAAATAGACCCACTTCTTCAAAGGAAAGAGTGGGGAGTGGTGAGAGGAGAGGGCGGAGAGATGCTTAAAGTGATTTACGGCCCCCTAGAGAGGGGTTTTGGCACCTGGGCCATTATGCTCGGACAAGGACTATCTGGCAAGGAACAAGAGACATTGAAATGTACGAGTGGCCGATTAGGATGGTTCAATTTTCCCTGGATTAGTCAGGCATTGGATATAAATAAGTAAACACCCAAACCACCTCTACCAGAGCCCAAAATGTCTCATTCTCTCTTTTACACTCTTTTTTCCCCCTAGAGAGTGAAAGGGAATGGAATAGGGATTAGAAAAAAAAAAAGGTCTTGTGTATTCAAAGTGCTAATTCAGAACTTCTTTCTCTAATGCACTCATGAAACATTTTAATTGTCTGACTTTGCATTCAAAAGCCTTGTTTGCAACTCCTAATTGCAGGCTGCTTTGAACAAATAATTGAAATGCATGACTTGTGGGGCCTGCTTAAACAATTATAATGTGCTTTGCCGCTAGGTGCTGGTCCCCCTCCCTCCCTGTCCCCTTTTACATAATGACAAGCAGCCAGCTTGATATTTGCAGCCAAGTTAAAACCTTGCTAATTTGCTGCACCGAGATCTGGGGCTGTGACAGTGACCGTACCTGCATTAGTGCTTGCAACAGCAAAAATGGCTCTAATAGTTCAACTGAATGTTAAGAAGACCTTTTCATTTTCTGCTTAGAGAATCCCACTGGGGTTTTGTTTTCAAAATACAAATCTTTCATATGCCTGTTAGTTTTGCATCTCCACACAATTTATGGCGCTATTTCCCAGAAAATGCTCCCCAACCTGATTTGAGCAGAGTCCTCAACAAATAGGTGCCTTCCTTTCAGGAGGCCTCAGGTTTAGAAATGAAACACAAGTGTCCCGATTCCTAGACTGCCCCCAGACCGGCCCCTGGCAGACAGCTCTGGACCACACACAAGGATGTGGCTGCTGAGAGGCGCTGTGACTTGTTTTTAGAATCTAGAGCACAGTACGCAAGAGCCTCCAGGATTCAGAGCTTCCAGAAAATGGAAATCCTGCTCACTCAATTGCATCTGGAACTTTCCTCCTGAAACTCAAACTTTACACATTTTAAAAGTAAAAAGAAACATTTTACTTTTCAAGGATAATTTACACTTTTATTGAAATAGGCAGGAATGGCATCCACTTCCTAAATAACATGCCTCCAGAAACTCTATGAACTTTGATAAATGTTGTTAGTTGTAGAGACCTTTTGTTCATAGGGTCGCTATGAGTAGTGCTCAACTTGAAGGCAATCGACAACAACAACTGAAATAGGCTGGTCCATTAATTAATTCACAACTTTCTTTTTACTATTAAAAAAAAGCCAACCCTACTGATGTGGAATTGATTTGGAACCATGGTGATACACCATCAGATTTGGGAAGGGATCACCCTATCTTTCTCCTGAGGAGAGAGGTTGGTGGGTTTGAACCACCAATCTTTTAGTAAGCAGCCCAACATATAACCCACTACAGCATCAGTCATATGACTTATTTTTTGTTTGGGGTGTTGGAGTTACTAAGAAGACTGGAATAAGAAACTTTAGAAATCAATTCATTATTTGAAGGGCTCAACTCTGGTAAAAACAGCCCCCACACTGCTGCCTTGTTCTCCTGTTCCTTCTGTGTTCTGTCTGGTGGTCACAGCTGGAGGAAGGACCTCTGGCAGTTCAGGCACTCTCTTGTTCTCAAGCCTCACAAAAGTCCTATGAGATGGATATTATCTGCCTCTCACAAATGGGAAGGTGAGGCTCAGAAAAGCTGGGTAACTTGCCCAAAGTCACACAGCTACTCTGTGGGGAGACAGGGATCCAAGCAAGGTCTGTGGGACTTCAAAGCCGTTTTCGGGAACTAAGCTGCACAGCAGGTAGGATCCACAGGAAGTGGTACTTCAAAGACACTCACTGCATGGCAGGGGGAGCACAGAATAGCACCAGCTTGTCCCAGGACACAGGTGTAACACGTGTGAGTGGGCGGGAGGAGGGGGATTTCTCATCATTGTTATGAACACCCAGCATCCCTGCCTGGACTAGGCTGCACCCAGCAGGTGGTATTAGAACCCTCCAGGAGAATCTTTGGCCTAGTTTTCTTGGTCTTAATCTCTAGAGAAGAGCCCAAGGATTCTCTTCATAGTCCATTTTTGAGCTAAGAAAGCCATTCATCCCAGTAACAATAGTGGGCCTCTGTTGAGTGATTACCATGCTCCAAACCTCCTGAACCTCCCTTGCAAACACAGGCAGCCCTGCTTTCAATCAAGTTCACACAGTTTTTTTTTCTGTCTGTTTTTTTTACATTTTTTTATTAATTTAGTTTGTTTATTTTTCATTTCAATGAACATCTACAGAGATTTTGGAATTCCATTCATTCATTGTTGCACCCTTCTCCCC
>NW_006400014.1:625431-665365 GCF_000299155.1 Elephantulus edwardii
CCCCCCCCCGTTTGCTCCTCTCCTTGAAAAGCAAAAGAAAAACTCCCGCATTGGTTTTCCGACTGTCTTAGACAACGTTTCTGAACATACAATGCAAAGAAGTAAAACGTAGAGTCCCATTCACACCAAGCCTTCTCTGGAGAGAACTTATGTGTGTAACCACTGCACGCACTGCCCCAAGTGGGATGATCACCTCTGCGATGGGCAGACCAAGAAGTTCAACATAAATATTTGGGTCTTTAAAGCTAAATCCAGTGTCATCAAGTTGACTCCTACTCAGTGATCACACAGGACAGAAGAGAACTACCCCACAGGGCTTCCAAGGCTATAATCTTTACCAAAGTGGCCAGCTACATCATTCTTTTGTAGAAGGCTGGGGACTTGAACCATCAACCTTTGCTCAGTAGTTAAACTGCTTTAACAACTGCATCATCAAGGCTCCTTTGTTCATTTTCTGGGCCTTCCAGTGACAGCAAATGACAGGAAGAATCAACTTTTTAAAAATTTCGTAGTTTTTAAAAGAAAGTGGTTAATGACCTGCAGGTACTCACTATCAAAGGTGCCTGTGGTACAAGAAACATTCTTTATGCTGGCTGAAAAAAATGAGTGTTTTAGTAAACTTATTAGTTAAAAGATTCTATCTTCCAACATTTTTCTGTTCTGCATGAGTTTAAATTAAATACTCAAATATGTACCATGAAAACCAAATTATGTTAATGTTTATTTTAGATTTCCTTACAAACTATTCTTTCACAGGGATCTGGTGGCCTAATGGCAAGAAGTTACACTGCAATCCCAGAGGTACGCAGTTCGAATCCACCAAATATTCTGCTGGAAAAGGAGGGGCAGTCTCCTACTGGATCAGTCAGATCCGATTTGATGGTACACACACAAAAATAAAATGGAAAGAAAAATTAAATTATTCCTTCGTATTCATAATGGTGCCCTGGTTAAGCACTTGTCTATAGTCAAATGGTCAGTGGTTCGAACTTATCAGTCACTCAACAGGAGAGAAACGTTGGTGATCTGTTCATGTAAAAATTACAGCCTTGGAAACCGTAAGGAGTAGTTCTTGCTACAGAATTGCTATGACTTGGAATTGGCTCATTTATGAGTTGTTGTTGTGTGCAAGCAACTTGGAATAGACTCATGACTGACCCTCCAGTGGGTTTTCAGATACTCTAAACCACACAGGAGAAGACTGTTCATCATTCTCCCACAAAGCAGTTGGTGGATTCGAACTGCCTGTCTTTACATTGGCAGGACAACTCCTTACCCATTAGGCCATCAGAGTTCTCAGCTCTTAGGAGCTGAGAGATCATTAAAACCCATTACTTCTTATTCAGTCACAGCTAATGGTGGACCTCCACCAGCTCTCCAAGGCTGTAAATCTTTATGGGAGGAGTTCTTTATGGGAGCTCATCTTTCTACCACGGGTTAGCAGATTAGAACTGCTGATACTACCCAAGCTTCTTTGGGAGTTATGCCTCCCACATCATCTTGTCAAAACTATTTCACCAATTTCCAATAAAATTTTTGTTCCTCCAGATTGACAGAGTGACTGGGATGACGGGGTAAATGTGTCAGAGACAGTGAGACTGGTTTAGGATGCGACAGTTTTCAGAGTATTGTACATAGTCACTATGAATGCAGATGAATAACAACAAGAACAAGAGTCTTTCAGAACATACAGGGGAAGAACCAGATAGCACCATTATAACGGAGGGGGGGGGGCTGTGGAGAATTAGATTATTACAGAATTTTGATACACTTTATAGGACAACTGACTGGCATTCTACTGATTATTACTCAACAACAATGAGAGCTTCGATTAGTCTAACACTTCAAATATGCTTTAGTCCATTTGGTCACCATCTCACACCTTGGCAGGGTAAGACTTAACACCAAGATAGATATGGAATCGAGTGCACCATTAGTGAAGCTAGCGAGTTGCTTTGTCTTACCACCTAAAACACAAAGCTTTCCCCCAAACACCTGTTGTTCTCATCTCTCTCTCTCTCACCTCCACCCCACCTCTCCACTTCATTTGAGAATGTCTCAGATGCTGAGATCATTTTGATTTGGTGTTTGTAACTGCAGTTACAGAGAACAGCTGAAATAGAACAAGATACTGATGCTTAAGTCAGACAGAAAAACTGAAACTCATATCACATTGCAGTTCTGACTTACGTTTTTGTAGTTTTGAGTCATTTGCTATCATCTGCTGAACTAGCTACCTGGTTACATCCTTGGTGGCCATGGCTGACTCAATTTGCCCTATTTGCCAGATGAAAGAAGCCACATTCAAAAACAAACCTGCTGTCAGGTTTCAAGCGAAACCCTAGGCTAAAACTTGGGAGTCACTCAGCAGTATTCTCTTGATTATTTACTAATCCTTTCAGCATGTCGCTGTAACCTGTAAATGAAAGAATCCTGTGAAAATCTGTGAGTGTGCTGTCTTCATTTATAATCTAGGTTAGAATCAGGTTAAGTCTGACATATATTTTCTGCTAAGGATATTTCCAGAATTTCTCATCTAAAGATATTGACTCAACAGGACCTGCAGTGTCAGAAACCTTGAAAATTGGCTTTTGTATCCATTTCATTAGCCCCTGTGGGGGCATGGTCTCTAGTTCCCATAATTTTGGACACATGGTCTTGCAAATCATCAAAAGCTGTGGGACCAATATAAGAAAGTGCTTTCCACACTGTGAGAGACAGTAGTGGAGAGAGGGTGACGAGACTATGACACAGCTGTGAAGTAATGGTGGCAAGGTAACTAGAGGAACATTGGAGAAGAAACCACGATTAAAGATTTTGCTTGCTGGATGATTGAATGAAAACTGACTTGTAACTGCTCTGAGATAATGTCTGATGGATTAATTGAGGAAACCAGAGGTTTATTTGTGCTACTGAAATGAACCTAGACTTTTAGTTGTTGACTGAGATGTTTTCTGAACTAATTGAGGAATTGTACCTTGTTAATCTCACTTGAAATTGAAAAACTAAACCTGTACTTACACTGTGCAATAGACAATAAATGGACAATTTTATAAAAACTGTTAAATGGGATCCTAATTTGCTATGTAAACTTTTGCTTAAAATTATATATGTACATGTATTATATCAACTCAAATGCATCAGTTATTCTGTCATCCTTGGACATTGTCCAGCTTCCTGATGTACAACAAGTAATTGTGAAGACCATGACCTAGATCAGGTGCACCTCAGTCTCTAGACTGACATCCTAGACCTTCATCACTGTGGAGAGGCACTTGACAGCAGATTTTCCTAATGCAATTAATCTTGTGATTTCTTGACTACTGGTACCAAGAGTGTTGTTTGTGGAACCGAGCAATCTCTTCTCCAGCTATCATGATGCTGCAAATTGGCCTAGTGATGAAAATATTTGTTTTCTTGATGTTGAGCTTCAATCCATATTGTAAACTACAGTCCTTGACCCTCTGCAGTAGAAACTTCAGGTCTTTCTCAGTTTCAGCAAGTAAGGCTGTGTCATCTGCATAACATGGGTTGTACATGTGTCTTGCTTCAATCCTAATACTATATTCCTCCTCAAAAAGTCCAGTCTCTTGAATGACCTCTTCTGTATACAGACAGAAAAAATATGGAGACAAGACACATCCCTGAGTTGTGATGCTGGAGAAGAGTTTTCAAACTACCATGGACTGCCAAGAGAACTAACAAGTCTGTCCTGAATTGCTGAAACCAAGCTGCTCCTTGGAGGCAATGATTTTGGTACTCTGTCTCATATACTTTGGGCATGTTACCTTGGAGGTACCAGTCTTTGGAGAAGGATATCATGCTTGCAAGGGGTGAGGGATAGTGTAGGAGAGGAAGACCCCAGATGAGATGTATTTACACAATGAACTGAGTAATGAGGGCAGGCATGACAATGACAGTGAGGCTGGATCAGGATGGAGCAGGGTTCAGAACTATTATGCATAGGGTCACTATGAATTACATATGACTCAATGGCACAAGCCAACAACAGCCTGTATTATATGGAAGAGCTTCAACCAGATGGATCAAGGTTGGCACAGGCTAGGACAGGGATCAGAGCTGTTGTTCATAGTGTCACTATGAGTTGTACTAGACTCTACAGCATATCCCTGATCCAGGCCATGCTCTTTGCAATTACTTGCTACATATCAGAAAGCTGGACAATGACTAAGGGTAACAGAACATCATTCTTGGAAAGGTAGAGGATCAGCAAAAGAGAAAAAGACCCTCAATGAGATGGACTGGCACAGTGACTGCTATAATGGGCTCAAGAGTGTCAGAGATGAGAAGGATGGAACAGGATTAGAAGAGGGTTCAGATCTGTTGTTCATAATTGACTCCATGGCCCCTAACAACAACACAATTAAGTGTTCTGAGATTTCAATTTTTCTCAATGTTAGCCATAATCACCAGGGCAAGAATATGTCCTTCAGAGCAGCCTGCACTTCTTCATCACCATTGCCTCTTAATTATATGTTGTTTCTTGAAATTCTTCTTCTGCATTAGCCAATTATTTTTGGTCCAATGACTCTGTATACACCTTCCATCTTCTTTTAATGCTTCCTGAACCATTCAATATTCTACCTATAGCATCCTTAAGCATTGCAACTCATGGCTTGAATTTGTTCTTTAGTTCTTTCAGCTTAAGAAATGCTGAGCGAGTTCATCCCTTTTGATTTTCTGACTCCAGCTCCTTGCACATTTCATTGTAATACTTTGGCTTGTCTTCCCAAGCTGCCCTTTGAAATCTTCTATTCAGCTCCTTAACTTCTTGCGTGCAATTTAGTTGTACATTCTAAAAAGACTCGAGAAACATAAAAAACAAATGAAATATGTGATTGCTGGATAAACCTGGGTTTGAATAAACCAGGTATAAGAGATATTTTTAGGTCAACTGAGAAATTCAATGGTGATTTGTGGCCAGACGACTTCACGACATCTTTGACCATTCTGCCGTAGGTGATAATAACATTGCTATTAAACAGTACCTGGTCTGTCATTATTTTTATATGAGCACTAAAGTATTTAAGGATAAAAGTCATTGCACCAGAAAATTAAAAATAACTAGCAATTAGAAAGATGAGGAGGGGACCCACCAAAAACAATGAGATATGATCTCATCTCAGAAGCAGTAGCAAAGTTTAACAATACAGCAAAGAACAAATACTGAACAGGGTGTAGAGAAATTGGAACTCTTATACACTGCTGGTGGGATTGTAAAATGGTATAGCCACCATGGAAGGCAGTTTGTAATTCCTCAAAAAGCTGAACGTAGAAGTCCCAAGTGACCCAGCTATTCTATTGCTAGGAATACATGCCAAGGATATCAGAACTGAGACACAAATGAACATATATACACACTTATGTTAATAACAGCATTATTCCCACTAACAAGAAAATAGAAACAGCCTAAATGCTCATTTACAAATGAATGGCTTGAGAAATTGTGGTACACTCACACAATGGAATACTATGCAGCACTGAGGAAAATTATTTCATAAAATCCTGTGTAACACATGAGAGTCTAGAGAGCATTATACTGTGTGAAATAACTCAGTCACATAAAGACAAATACTTGCAGAAAACAATCATTATGAAAATGGGAGAATAATTGAGTAAGATCTATAAAAACATTCAGAAGGAGAAGGAGAGAGGGAGGTAAAAAAGGAGAAGGGGGAAAATCATTAGAATACAGAGGTTAGTGGGAGAATGGGTTATGAAGGAGTAAGAAAAATTCAGTGGGGACTTGAAAAGATAAGGTGATAATAGGGGTAGATCAACAGTAATTAATAATATAAAATGCAACATATATAAATAATTGTCTAGAACACAATGTACCTTAATGAAACAAAATGTACATGTATAATTGTATATAAACCAATAAAAGAAAAAATACTTCAGCATAAAATGTCTGGTGGAATATGTATGACAAAATGCTAGTAATTATTTGATTGACAAAAAGATACACAGGCATTTACTAGGCTATTCTTTCTTTCTTTGAAAATATTAATAACAACAAATGAATAAATAAATTATAGACCCAGGAAGAACAAACTGGAACTTTTAATTTCTCAGTGTTCCTACAGAGGAGAATAACTTTACCAAATTAGCCTATGAATGATGATGTTGTTGTTGTTAAGTGCCATCAAGTCATAGGCAACTCATAGCAACCCTATGAACGAAAGACCTGAACACTTGTATAACTTTGGTCGTTTCTCCATGTTTATAGAGTTTCCGGAGACAAGTCATTTTGGAAGTGGATGCCACTCCTCCTTCCAAGCTTGTTTTAATCGGGGAGCTCCACCAAACACTGTCCACCATGGGTAACCATTATCACATTTGGCATACCAGTGTCACAGTGATTAGCATCACAACCACCACAAGTTACCTCTGTACAGCAAAGCACAGACCAGTGCTATACCACTTATATGAATGTTTGAAAAAAAAAAAACAACAAACCAAAACCCCAATTTAAACCAGGCCTGAATGCCACAGATTAAAATCACCCACCTTGGCCTTGGTAGCATAACTTTCTGTCAACCAGAATGTCCAAAAACCAAAACAAAGGGAAAACATGCTGACGCAAAAGAGATGAACAGAAGAATTCAGAGGGCTACTCGAGAGGACAAGGAAAAGTATTATAATGGAATATAGAAAGCTGGAGTTTGAGAATAAAAAGGGAAGAAGTCGCTCTGCATTTCTCAAGCTGAAAGAACTGGAAAAAAAATATAAGCCTCTAGTCACAATACTGAAAGATGCTATGGGCAATATAATGTATGATTCAGGACGCATCAAAAGAAGATGGAGGGAATGCACCACATCATTTTACCAAAAAGAACTGAATAATACTGAAGAAAAAAAATGTCAGTAATTACCATATGAGCAAGAGCCAATGATAATGAAGGAGGAATTTGAAGCTGCATTAATGACATTGACAAAAAAAAAATAAGGTACCAGGAATTGATGGGATACCCATTGACTTGTTTCAATTAACAGATGCAGCCCTGGACACATACACCAGTATATGCCAGGAAATTTGGAAGACAGCTGTCTGGCGAACACATTGGAAGAGGTCCATATTTTTTCCATTCCCAAGAAAAGTGATCCAACAGAACATGGAAATTATCAAATAACATTAACATCGCACGCAAGCAAAAATGATCCCAAACCAGCTAGAACTGCACATAGATATGAAACTGCCAGAAGTTCAAGCATTTGACTATGTGGATCATAATAAGTTAGGAGTAACAATGAGAAGAATGAGAATCCCAGAGAATTTAATTGTGCTCATATAAAACCTATACCTAGCCGAGGAGGCTGTTGTGAGAACAGAGCAAGAAAATACTACACAGTTTACAATTAGGAAGGGAGTCTGCCAGGATGTATTCTTTCTCTATACCTATTTAATTTGTATGCTGAGAAATAAAAAGGGGGAAAAATCTGTTCTCTAGCTCTTCTGTATCCACTGGGTTTGGTGAATCACTGGAAGATCATTCATGGGAATGACTTGCATGACTGTAGATTTGCAGGCTGGTTTTGCAGAAACTGGTGAGTGTTGTAGATAATCAGTTGGAATCAGGTGTCCAAAAATGAATGATAAACATTTTTTAAAGCGTCATCGTACTATCTAGGAATCTTAACATTAATAGTGACTTAACTCTTTTTAAAGTGTTTAATAAATTTAATATTGAGGCTTTGCATATATACATAATCTTTTTATTATTATTTTTAAACATTTTACCCTGGTTTATTTACAAAGTTTAAATACATTGTTTTTCACAACAGATCTTTCTCATTTCCTTCATACACACACCTCCCCCCACCCATCATCACCTCTCCACTTCCACCCTCCCTCCTCCTTGGATTCTCATACTCATTCTACAATAATGGTTTTATACAGTATTTGCCCTTATGGTTATGAGATAGCTCACTAAGCATAACGCTCCCCAGTCCCTCCCAAGTTAGGTAGTAATTTACAAAATCATTGCTCCTGCATGCTGTGTAGTATTTCATCACATGAATGTACCATAATTTCTCAAACCATTCAATTTTTGTTGAACATCTGGGCTATTTCCATATCCTTGCGATGGTGAATGATGATGCTATGAATATTGGTGTACAAGTCTCCCTTTGAACCTCAGTGCTCATTTTCTAAGGGTATATTCCAAGCAGTGGAATACCTGGGTCACATGGAATTTCTAAGTTCATGGTATAAAGAGACTGCCAAATACAGACAGATTGCATAATCTGAAGAGGATAAAATTGATGAATGGGACCTTCTAAAGATTAAATTCCTGTGCACATCAAAACTTTTTCCAACAGAGTGAAAAGAAAACCTACTGACTGGGAAAAACATTTGGCAATACTATTTCAGACAAGGGTCTCATAACGAAAGTTTACATAATACTCTTAGACGTCCACAAGAAATAGATTGATAACCCAATTACAAAATTGGCAAAAGACATGGAAAGAATTTTCACAGAGGAAGATATTTGAGTGGCCAACAGACACATGAAGAAATGCTTAAAATAATTTGCAATCAGGGAGATGCAAATAAAAACCATAATGAGATGCCATCTCACTCCAGTAGCAAAATTTAACAGGACAGCAAGTAATAAATATTGGAGAGGATGTGGAAAGATAGGAACTATTTTTTTCTTACATTTTAAAATTCTCTAAAATTTTATACTGATTTATTTACAAAGGTTGAATATATTGTTTTTCACACAAGATCCTTCCCATATCCTTCACAGACCCCCACCCATCGAATTGTGCAACCCTATGATTAACAACTTCTCCCGCCACCCAGCCTCACACCTCTGCTTCCCTCTCCCCCCTTGGATCCTCATACTCATTCTACAATAATGGTTTTATACAGTATTTGTCCTTGTAGAACTGAAGTAGTTCATCCAGCATAATGCTCTCCAGTCCCTCCCAAGTTAAGTAGTAATTTACAAAATCATTGTTCCTGCATGCTGTGTAGTATTCCATTGTATGAATGTACCACAATTTCTAAATCCATTCATTTGTGGTTGGACATTTGGGCTGTTTTCATGCTCCTACGATGGTGAATAACACTGCTATGAACATTGGTGTCCAACTCCCCATCTGAGCCTCAGTTTTCCTTTTTTTGGGGTATATTCCAAGCAATGGAATATCTGGGTCATATGGAATTTCTATGTTTAGCTTTTTGAGGAAGCACCAAACTGTCTTTCAGAGTGGTTGTACCATTTTACAATCCCACCAACAATGTATAAGAGTGAGATAGGAACTCTTATATATTGTTGGTGAGACTGTAAAATCGTACAACCACTCTTGGAAGGCAGTGTGGCACTTCCTCAATAGTGACTTAGCTCTTATTTGAGCCATATTAGAGTTCATAGGGAGGAATGCTGCTAACCCAAAGGCCATGCCTCTCTGGCAGTTCAAATCTTCTAGCAGCTTCATGGGAAAAAGGAAATCTCCTCTCATGTTGTTGTTTGTCAATGAGTAGAGCATGACGCATAGCGACCCTATGAACAAAAGGCCCGAAGCCCTTTTACAACTATCAACATTTGTCAAATTTCATAGTTTCCAGAGGCCTGTTGTTTAGGAAGTGGAAGCCACTCTTGCTTCCTCTCATGAGATTTACATTTTCAGAAATCCAAAAGAGGGTCAGCTATGAGTCAGTTCTTACTTATGTGAGAGAGCAAATAAATCCCATTGTTGTTGTTATGTGCCATTGTATTGTCTACAACTCATAGTGACCCCATGATCAGTAACTTTAAACCTTGCCTTACCCTGAGTCCATTCCAGTCTGGCCCAAGTTCCACAGTTACTATGTCAATCTATCTCATTCAGGGTTTTCCTCTCCCATACTAGCCCTCTACCCTTACAAGTATGATGTCCTTCTCCAAGGATTGGTCCATTCTGGCAACATGCCCAAAGTATGTAAGATGGAGCTTCAAAATCTTAGCCTCCAAGGAGCAACCTAGTTTCACTCTCACCAGGACAGACCTGTTTGTTCTCTTTGCAGGGCATGTTCAGTACCTTTCTCCAGCACTAAAACTCAAAGGCATCAATTCTTTTTCTGTCCTCCTTAGTAATTGCCTAGTTTTCTGATGCATAGCAAATAAATAAGACCATGGCCTAGATCAGGTGGGCTTTGGTTTCTAGACTGAAATATCAGTTACTCTTCAGCACCTTGGAGAGTTCTCTGACAGTAGATTTTACCAATGCAACTCATCTTTTGATTTCCTGACTGCTGATGCCAAGAGTGTTGATTGTGGATCTAAGGAAGATGAAATTGTTAACAATCTCAACCTCTTCTCCATATATCATGAATTTCTATTAGTAGGCAATTTATTCTTAAACATCTAAAACAATTTGAATTTGTATGTAGTATATTATCCTCAATAAATGAGCAGGAGTTGCATCCACTTCCTAAACAACATGCTTTGGGAAACTATGAACTTTGATAAATGATGATGGCTTCAGGCCTTCTGTTCATAGGGTCACTATGAATCGTGCTTGACTCAGCGGCAATCAACAACAACACTGTTCTCAAGAAATGAGCTTAGAGTCCAAAAAACATTTAGGATGCATCTCAAATTATGGAACAAAATTAATAATATTCCTTATTATGAAAGAAAAAGCAAGGAGCAGAGGTCCCTAGAACAAGCACCTTTGATAAATCAGGTGTACAAGGATCTTTGAATTCTCTGATGTTAGTAAGTCTGGAGGGACAATTTAGAATCCTCAGTTATAGCTACTGAGCATCTCGGTGTATTAACAGACTTTCTCTTTCCTTCCTACCCCGACATATCCTGTGAATATCTTTAAGTCTGTCCATACAAGGAAACATCTGTATATCGGCACCAATCAAACTTTACCTAAGCACCCCTGGTGGCATCATCATAAATTGTAAGAAAGACCTTATAACTGAAAAAGAGATACCATGCAGAGGACATGGCTCACAGCTGTATTAATATAAGGAACCAAGCTGTACCTTTATATAGGACATGATAACATTGTGGAATTAGAAATTATTAGAATTGGCAGACCTGGGCTTTAGTCTTACTTCTGTCATCAAAGAGTTGCCTGTCATCAAAGACAGGGTTTAACCTTTTAGGACTCTTTTATCTCAGCTATTCACTGTCTGTCTATCTATCTATCTATCTATCTATCTATCTATCTATCTATCTATCTATCTATCATCTATCTATCCATCTTCTTATCCTACAACGGTTTTTTAATTCTCAGTATGTGGCACTGCCCTCAGAAAAAAAAAGGTCTGTGATCAAGAAATGACAGACTTTCAAAAACAGATGCAAACTACCATATTTCCACAAAAATTTTACAGATTTTTATAGTTTTTGAAACTGTGGTACTCTGCCTGCATTAATTGGTTATGTGCAGTGTATACATCTACATATCTGTTATTTATTTGGAAATGCTATTTATATAGGAAAAAGCAAGATACTTGTGTATGATTTAGCCAGGATTACCTTTCTTACTTCCCTTCATTTCCCACAAGTAGTTTAAATTAACTGTTAGGAAATTCTGAATAGATAAAATCTTAGCTAACCACAGATAATCTTCTGGGTGAATATAATTAATCAACACAAAAAGAATACAAAAGTTCTCTTAGAAGAACTTTTTAAATTGTCATCAGTTTTTCATTCAACTATCCATACACATCAATGACAACACTTAACACAATGTAGCAACACTTTTCCCACTTCCCTCCTTTAATTCTGATTTCCAATAATACATTTATACCTCACTGTATTTTCTCTATCTTTAGTGATATTGTGCTGATGGTCTTCCTCTTCATCTATCTTTTTTTTATTATTAAATTTTATTACTTTTAATGAACATTTACAGAGATTTTGGGTTTTCATTCATTCATTGTTGCACTGTTTTCTCCACCCTCATCCCCAGTTCGTTCTTCTTCCCCTCCCCCCAATGTCTGTTTTAATTGTCCAATTGCCACAGTGCTTGTCAAAGCCAGTTCTGATTAATCTCCTTTGTCAGTGTGTCCCTTGCCATTCCCTATCACTCCTCCCTGAGAGAGACTTCACCCTGATTCATAAGGAAAAGGGGATGGCGTATTCTCTTAGCTACTTCCTGCTGAAAAGGGACGCTGTGGGTTGCAGGGTGAATGTCTTCTCTCACTACTCTAAAGGGCCCCCTTGGCAGTAGGAAACACATAGACTATTACGGAGATTGATTTTGGAATTTAGATGCACTGTTATCAATTGTGCTTAGCCATACATGTTCATATCCTTGAAGATGTATCATGGAAGTGTTGCAGCCTAGAAGATACAAATTTAACTAACAAGTTAAAAGTGCATGAGTCAAAAATTGAAAAGCAATAATATTCTGAGTAGAAGGTTCTAATAGTGGCACAAATCAAGTTACAGAGGTAAGGTGGTTCCATTGCCATCCTTACTCTAACTTAATTCTTTTTTTTTAACTTAAATTTGTTATTAATTTCAGTGAAAATTTACAGAGGCTTTGGATTTCCATTCATTCACTGTTGTAGATTTGTCCCCTCCCAAGGCTCCCCCCCACCAGACATTACCCTCTTGGAAAAGGAAAAGAAAAGATTCTTTCATTATTTCACAAACCCTCCCCCAGGTCCACTCCACCATGTAGCCATCTCTCTAGACTCCTGTCATGACAGAAATACCTAATCACATATCTCTTTTAAATAGTTTTCTCCCTTCTCTGTTTCAGAGCAGCATACATTATTGAACCCATCTTACTCAGTCTCTCCCCAACCCCAAGGACAGTCCCATTCTACAACAGTGGCACCATGCAATATTTGTCCCTTTGTGACCGGGATATTTCACTCAGCATAATGTTCTCCAGAGTCAACCATTTTGAGTAATATTGCATGAGTTCCTTGTTTTTTAATGCAGCATAGTATTCCATTGTGCGAATATACCACAGCTTCTCTAGCCATTCGTTTGTTGATGGGCACTTAGGTTGTTTCCAACTCCTTGCTATTGTGAAAAAAGTTGCAATAAACATGGGTGTGCATATATCTGCTTGGGTGTCAGTTATGGTCTCTTCGAGGTATATTCCCAGTAGTGGAATTGCTGGGTCAAATGGCATCTCTATTTGCAACTTTTTGAGAAAGCGCCATACTGCTTTCCACAGGGGTTGCACCATTTTACACTCCCACCAACAGTGAATAAGGGTTCCAGTTTCTCCACAACCTTGCCAGCATTTATTGCTTGGTGTTCTGTTAAATTTTGCTATTTTGACTGGGGTGAGATGATATCTCAGAGTTGTTTTAATTTGCATCTCTCTTAGGGCTAGGGATTTTGAGCATTTCTTCATGTGCTTGTTAGCCATCTGAATGTCGTCTTCGGTGAAGTGCCTGTTCATATCCTGTGCCCATTTTTCTATTGGATTCTTTACCTTTATCTTGTTGTGGTGCTCAATTATTTCATAAATTCTGGATATAAGTCCCTTATCTGATATGTTATTACCAAATACTTTTTCCCAGTCAGTGGCTTCCCTTTTTACCCTGTTGGAGAAGTTTTTGGATGTGCATAGGGATCTGAGATCTTAATGTGTATGTACTTTCATTTTTAAAATAGCTGGAATAATACATCAACAGAAAACTGCTAGAAATTCATGCTGGATTGAGAAGAGGCCATGGCACAAGGGATATCGCCATTGATGTCAGATGGATCTTAGCTGACAGCATAGAATACCAGAAATATGTTTGTGCTTTATTGACTATACAAAACCACCTGTCTCTGTGGATTATAATAAATGATTACTAACATTGAGAAGAATGGAAGTACTGGAACACTTAATTGTGCTCCAATGAGAAACCAACACATATATCAAGAAGGTGCTGTCCCAAAAGAACAAGGTAACATTGCATGGTTTAAAATCAGAGAAGGTGCATGTCAGGGTTGTATCCTGACTCCATAACTATTTAATATGTATACAGAGCAAATAAATTGAGAAGCTCTGGTTTTATTAAGAAGATTAGAGGAAAACTCATTAACAAGTTACATTATGTAGATAACACAATATTGCTTACAGTAAGTTAATACGATACTTTAAACACTTAATACAGAACATCAAAGACTACAACAGTCAATATGGGGTACATCTCAACATCAAGAAAACAAAAATCTTAACCTCTGGACCAATAGGCAATATCATAACAGAGGACAGATTGAAGATGTCAATGAGTTTACTTTACTTGGACCCATAAATAACAACAAAAATCCGAAGATGTGTTACATTGGAGAACTCTACTGTCGAGTACTTCTTTAGAGTGTTAGAGAGCAAAGATGTCAGTTTAAAGACTAAGATGTACCTGATCTAAGCCTGAGTATTTTCAATTGTTTCCTATGTACCTGAAAGTAGTACAACGGATAATAGATGCCGTTGTATTATTGTGGTATTGGAGAAGAGTATTTAATATACCATATACTGCCAAAGGAATAAAAGGTCTATCTTGGAAGAAGTACGTACATCCAGAACACTCCTTTAAGACAAGGACAGTGAAATGTCACCTCACTTATTTTGGGCATATTTTCAAAAGGAACCTGTTCTTAGAGAGAGAAAGGTAGAAAGAAGACCCTCAGTGTGATGGAATGGCACATGGATGCTACAGTCGGCTTGAGAATGACTGAGATCATGAGGATGGTGTAGCACAGGGCAAGGTTAAGAGATGTTGCTTATAGGATTGCTATGAGTTGGAGTCAAATAGAGGGAACTTAGTAACAGTATTCTTGCTTTACCAATTTTTAACCCCCTTCCCTTCATTCTCATTGCTGACAACCATTCAACAATTACTCTAGTTTTGTGTAAACCTTTCTTTAGCTTTTTATTATGTTAATCTTATACTGTATTTGTTCTTTTAATATCTTAAGTCTTTAAAGCTGATATTTCAATCTGTTGATCCAGGACACATAAGCTCCAGGCTTGTTCATCGCCAATCCAGCTCTCAGCTGTGCGTAGTTTAGCTTGTACAGTGCACCTGCTTAGTTTCTTTTCTTATTAACCACTCATTGCTGTGAGACAACACTGAGTCATAGTTGACCCATCGTTGAGTTTCCAAGGCTGTAAATCACATGGGAATATACTGATTATCCATCTTTCTACTACTTGGTGGATGGTGGATTCAAACTGCCACAGAGGTGTAGCCTTGGAGTTGGGAGCATGATTCCTTAAGATTAGGCTACAACAAATTTTAACAGGGTAGCAAGTCATATTGTTGTTGTTGTTATGTGCCAATGAGTCACTTGCGACTCACAGCGACCCTATGTACAAGAGTCCTAAACGCCGTTCTATCCTGTGTCAACCTCGCTGTCTCAAACACACTCATTCCCACCACTCCACTCACAGAATCGATTTATCTCATCGAGGGTCTTCCTCTCCTGTGCTGCCCCTCCACTCTTCCAAACATGATGTCCCTCTCCAAAGACCAGTCCCTCCTTGCAACATGCCCAAAGTATGACAGACGAAGCTTCAGAATCCTTGACTCCAAGGAGCAGGCCGGCTTCACCCTCTCCAGGGCAAACCTGTTTGTTCTCCTAGCAGTCCATGGTATATTCAACACTCTTCTCCAGCACCAAAGCTCAAAGGCATCAATTCTCCTTCTATGATCCCTATTCACTGTCCAACTCTCTGAGGCATAGCACATAATTGTGAAGACTATACCTGGATCATGCTCACCTTAGTCTCCAGCCTGACATCGTTGCTCTTCAGTACTCTTGATAGGTCCCTCACTGCTGACTTTCCCAATGCAATTCATCTCTTGATTTCCTGGCTGCTGCTACCAATAGTGTTTACTTTGGAACTAAGCAAACTAAAACTGTTAACTATGTGAATCTCTTCACCATCCATACTGATGTTGCCAGTTGGCCCAGTGGTGAAAATCTGTGTTTTCCTGATGTTAAGCCTCAATCTTATATTGTTGGTGGGATTGTAAAACGGTACAATCACTCTGGAAGGCAATTTGGCATTTTCTTAAAAAGGTGAATATAGGAATTCCATATGGCCCAGCTATTCTACTGCTTGGAATATACCCTGAGAAAATGAGAACTGAGGCACAGAGACTTATACACCAATGTTCATAGCAGAGTTATTCACCATAGAAAGAACATGGAAACAGGCCAAATGTCTAAACACAATGGAATGGATTAAGACAGTGTGATACATTCATACAATGGAATACTACACAGCGCACACAAAAAAAGATTTTGTAAATTATTATCTAACTTGGGAGGGCCTGGAGAGTATTATGCTGACTGAACTAAGTCAGTCTCATAAGGACAAATATTTTATAAGACCATTATTGTAGAATGAACATGAGGGCTGGGGGTGGAGGGCTGAATCATAGATAGGGTCACCCAATTTGATGGGTGGAGGGAGGGATGGCTAAGTGAAAGGGCAAAGGTCTGGTGTGAAAAACAATGTATGAGAACTTTATGAATTTTGTATGTAAACCAGTGTAAAATAATAAAAACAAAACAAGACTAGGCCACAAGAGCTCTTCTGCTCTTATTTCTCAACTCAACTCATTGCTTTTAAGTCTGAACTCACTCATAGCTGACCTTCCAGTGAGGTTTCAGAGGCTGTACATTGCACTGTAGATTCTCATCTTTCTCCCAAGGAACTACTAATGGTTTGAATGCCAGAGAAGGGCTAGCAGCACACAACTCCCTACAGACTAGGAAACAAAGCTCCAGTTTAAAAATTGTTGTTGTTGTTAAGTGTCATTGAGTCAAATGCAAGTCATAGTAATTTTATGTACAATAGCTCTGAACCCTGCTCTATTCTGAGCCAGTCTCACTCTCTCTAACACACCTATCCCCACTACCCTAGTTACTGTGTTAATCCATCTTTTTCAGGATCTTCCTCTCCTGCACTGTTTCTCCACCCTTCCAAGCATGATGTCCTTCTCCAGGGACTGATCCCTCTTGGCAACATATCCAAATTGTGTCAGATATAGCTTCAAAATCCTTGCCTCCAAGGAACAGCCTGGTTTTGCCATCTCTGGACAGATGTCTTTGTTCTCTTGGAAGTCTATGGTATGTTTAGTACACTTCTCCAGCATCACAACTCAAAGGCATCAATTCTTCTGTCAACCCTAGTCACTTTCCAGCTCTCTGATATATAGAAACTAATTACAAAGACCACAGACTTAACGAGGTACACTTTAGTCTCCAAACTGACATCATTGCTCTTCAACACTATGGCATGGTCCCTGATAGTAGCTTTCCCCAGAGCAATTAATCTATTGATGTCTTGACTGCTGGAGCCAAGAATGCTGATTGTGGATCTGAGCAAGCTGTAATTGTTAACAACCTCAATCTCTTCTCCACCAATCCTGCACTGCCAACTGGCCCAGTGATGAGAATCTGTCTTAACGTTGAGCATTTGTCCTTCCTGATGATGTGGCTAAAGCCAGCAAGAAGTCTTAGCATTTTTGCTTCTTAGGAACATTTTAGTTTTGTTTCCTTTAAGATGAATGTATCAATTTGGCAATTCACCATATAGTTAATATTGATGCTGAAAGCTCTGGCATCACTATTTAAAATACCAGCAAATTTACCACGGTGAACATGTTCTGGCAGCGTTTCCAAGCTAAGGTAGACTAGGGAGACAGGGGAATCTACTTTCAAAAATCAGCTATGAAAACTCCACAGATAATTCTCTATATTCATATCTTTATTAGAGTCCAAGTGGTGCAGCAGTTATTTTCCTGGCTGCTATAACTGTAAGTTTGACAGTTTAAACACACCAGCTTCTCTCTAGGGAAAAGACAAGGCAGTCTGCTCTCAGAAAGATTACAGCCTTGGAAAAACCTAGGCGGAAGTTCTCCCGTCCTAACAGTTACTACATTAGAAGTCAGAATCACCTTGATGGCAATGGGTGGTGTTTTGGCTTATATCTGTTGCAAGTGGGACTATAAGAGAGGATTACTAAAAATATGTATTCTTAGAAATATGGTATTATGTGTTGGTTCCCTTGCACTCTGTGAGGAGCTGTTGTGGTAGAGTGAGCAACATGACAAACTGCAAACCACTACGTGACAGAAAGATGGGTGATGGACAGTCTCTTCCTGTAAAGATTTACAGCCTTGGGGGTCCACTCTGAGTCAGAATAGACTTGATGGTAGCAGTCTAGGGTTTTGACTTTTGGTGTTCTTTTTCATAATATCTACAGCTACCGAGTTTATGAGGTTCTCTTCTAGACTTATGGAGAAGTTCTGTTTGTCTGTATCCTGTATTCAGGAGGGTTCTCTGGGAAGTTGTTTCCTAATAGGAAGAGATGGAGGAAAAAGGGAGAAATGAGAGATAAGCAGAGGGTGCCCCCTTTCTGTAACTTCCAAGTCACAGCAGTGACAGCCAGATTGCACACTGTAGAGCTGAGACAGACAGGATTATGGGGCTCAATCTTTCTACTTTATGAAGAAATCAAACCTCAAAGAGGTTAAGAGCTCCACCAAGCCAGACTGTGAGTGCCAAGCCCAGCCTAGGTCTCCTAGCCCTACAGTAGTGCTTTGATATTATTTCCCTCCCCCTTCCTTTATGAAGCTTAACTCTCAAGTGAAAGTGAAACAGCAACTTCAATTAAATCATGTTATTTATTGTCTGAGCACCAAAACTTTTCATGTTGTTTCCACTCCAGCTTGATTGTCTAAGTGAAATCCCTCATTCTGTCCTGGCATTAGGAGCCCAGAAAAAAAGGGCCTCTTAGCTGTAGCTCCATCAGCAGCGCACTTTGCAAAGCTTCTCCAGTTTTCTAAGAACCACTTCAGAAACCCGAGTTCGTCTCTCTCATGTCATAAGAAAGCATTTGCTTTTACAGGAATGTTCTCAGTGCAAAGCAAAGGAAGCAGGGATGGGTCATGGAGAACAGTGATCAGAACGTGGAATTCAGAGTCAAACCAGATTTAAGGGAAACTTTCCTTTGCATCAGTTTCCTCATCTGTAATACAGGACAAACTGTTGTTCTTATTTGTTAGGTGCAGTTGAGTCAGTTCTGTGCAACTCTGTTGAGTGCACAACAGTGCAAAGCAGTGCCCGATCTTGCACCAAAACTTCATCCTCACAGTCGTTGCCATGCTTGGGGCCACTGCTGAAATGAGCGTTAGTCCATCTCATGGTCTTCCTTTTTCACTGGTCTTCTACTTTACCAAGCATGATGTCTTTCTCCAGGGAACTGGTCCCTCATAATATCAAACATCTAAAGTGCATAAATCAAAGTCTTATGATCCCCCTTCTAAGAAGCATGCTAGTTATGCTTTTTTCAATATAGTTTCGTTCATTCTCTGGCAGTCCATGGTATATTCAATATTCTTCCAATGCTATGATTCAAAGACATCAATTTTTCTATCTCTCTAACTCATTGCCCATATTTTGCATGCTTATGAAGAGACTGAAAATGCCAGGACTTGGGTGAAGCACATTTTAACCCTCAAAGTAATACTTTGGCTTTTGAAATCCTTTGCAATAGATGCGACCAGTGTAATACATTCTTTGATCTCTTGACTGCTGCTTTCATGAACACTGATTGTAGGTCCAGGTAAAATGGTTTTTTCCCCCCAGTGTAATATCTTCTCCATTTATAATGATGTTTCCTATTAGTCCACTTGTGAGAATCTTCCCCCCCCTTTATGTTGAGGGGTAACCTGTATTGAAGGCTTAAAGCTTCATCAATAAGTGCTCCACATCCTCTTTACTTTCAGGAAGAAAGACTGTGTCATCTACATATAGCAAGTTGTTAGTCTTCCTCCAATCCTGATGCCATCTTTTTCTTCAAAGAATAGAGTTGCTCAGATTATTTACTCAGTATACAGATTGAATAAGTATGGTGAAAGAGTACAACTCTGACATACATATTTTCCAATTTTAGATCACGGAGTATCTACTTGATTTGTTCAGAGGACTGCCTTTTGCTCTACATATATCCACTGCCATTGAGTTGAGTTAGACTCATACAGACCTTCCACCAAGTTTCTGAGGCTGTAAATCTTTATGAGAGATGACTGTCTCTCTCACAGAGTTGCTGGTGGACCGGAACTGATAACCTCTGGATTTAGCAGACTCCAACTTTGGGTGGAATATACTCAGGGTCATATATTTTGGCTCTCATGGTCTTGTTCTAATCTTCTTCCATTTCATCTTTGGACTTGCATATGAGCAATTTGTGGTCTGTTTCATCATCATCTCTGGTCTTGTTCTGACTGATATTGAGCTTTTCCATGGTATCTTTCCACAGATGTAGCTGACTTGATTGCAGTGTATTCCATCCACTGAGATCTACAGGTATATTGTTGTTGTGTAGCACTGAGTCAGAACCGACTTATAACAGACCCTCCAGTGGTTTTCAGAGGCAGTCAATAGCATGGAAGGAGACTGTCCATCTTTCTCCCATGGAGCAGCTGGTGGATTTGAATTGTGTGCCCTTAGGATGGCAGTGTAGCTCCTTACCACTAGGCCACCAGGGCTCCCTATAGTTGTTATTGATGTCACTGAAAAAAGAAATTTTCAACGAATAAGGCACTAGTCATACAGAATTCTATCACATGATCTGCACTGTAGTTTCTATCACCAAGGTCGTATTTTATAACTGCTGGTCCTTCTTGCTTGTTCCCAATTTCTGCATTCTAATCACTAATTTGTGTAATTATCAATACATCTTTATTACATGCTTGATTAATTTCTATCTGAAGAATTTGGTAGAAATCTTCATCTCTGACATAGTAGTTGGTGTACTAATTTTAATAACAATTATACTAACTAGTCTCTCTTGGTGGGCATATAGATATTATTCTATCACTGACAACATTATACTTTTGGATAGGTTGTTGTTGTTAGGTGCCGTCGAGTCACTTGCGACTCATAGCGACCCTATGTACAACAACCCTAAACTCCACTCTGTCCTGTGCCAATCGCACTGTCTCTGACACTCCCATTCCAATTATCCCAGTCACTCAATCAATCCACCTCATAGAGGGCCTTCCTCTCCTGCGCCGTCCGTCCACCCTCCCAAGCATGATGTCCTTCTCTAAGGACCGGTCTCTCCTCACAACATGTCCAAAGTATGTTAGACAGAGCCTCAGAATCCTTGCCTCCAAGGAGCCACCCGGTTTAACCCTTTCCAGGACAAATCTGTTTGTTTTCCTAGCAGTCCATGGTACTCTGAATACTCTTCTCCAGCACCACAGCTCAAAGGCATCAATTCTCCTTCTATCCTCCTTGGTCATTGTCCAACTCTCTGATGCATAACAAGTGATTGTGAAGACCATGGCCTGTATCAGGCACACCTTAGTCTCCAGAGAGACACCATTGCTTTTCAGCACTTTGGAGAGGTCCGTAACAGCAGACTTTCCCATGGCAATGCGCCTTTTAATTTCCTGGCTGCTGGTGCCAAGACTGTTGACTATGGAGCCAAGCAAACTAAAGCTGTGTACAATCTCAATCTCTTCACCATCCATCCTGATGCTGCCAATTGGTACAGTGGTGAGAATCTTTGTCTTCTTGACATTGAGCCTCAATCCATATTGTAGACTGCAGTCCTTGACACTCTGCAGCAGGCGCTTCAGGTCCTCTTCAGTTTCAGCAAGCAGGGTTGTGTCATCCGCATAATGGAGTTTGTTGATAAATCGTCCACCAATCTTGACTCCACATTTCTCCATAGAGCCCAGCCTCCCGGATAATCTGTTCTGCATATAGGTTGAAAAGGTATGGAGATAGGATGCATCCCTGGCATACGCCCTTCCCAATTTTGAACCATGCAGTGTTCCCTTGCTGTGTTCTGACGACTGCCTCCTGGTCCAAGTATAAGTTTCGCATTAGAACGATCAAGTGTTCTGGGATTCCCATTCTTCTCAGAGTCAGCCATAGTTTGTTATGATCTACACAGTCAAATGCCTTTGCATAGTCAATGAAACACAGATAGACATTCCTCTGGTATTCCCTGCTTTCAGGTCTTTTTAAAATTTATTCTTCATAAATTTTTTCAATTCACATTGTGCTTCATATGATCATTCTCATACATCATGTCTTATAAAATTAATCACCACTGAGCTGTGCCCACTATTACCCTGTCTTTTCAAATCCCCACTGAATCTTTCCTAACTCCTTTACCTCTTCTTTCTACCCACTAAACTCTGTGCACCTGTTATTTCCCTTCTGCTCCCCACTCTTAGCCCCTCCACTCCAGTCCTTTATACGCAATCTTACAAGATATCCTTCTGTTTTTTATAATGGTCTTATGTAGTATTTGTCCTTATGAGCTAAAGATAATTTACTCAACATAGTGTGCTCTAGTCTCTCTCATGTTATATGGTATTTTTAAAAATTGTTGCTCCTGAGTTCTGTATAGTATTCTATCATGTGAAGGTACTATATTTCTCAATCTATTCTTTTGCTGATGGACACCTAGGCTGTTTCTATGTTCTTGCTATAGTGTAAATAATAGTACCATGAACATCAGTGTACAAATCTCTATTTTTTTTTTTTTTTGCATGTGTGTGTGTCTCAGTTCTATTGTCCTCAGGTTATATTCCTATCAGTGGAATAGCTGAGTCATATAACATTTTCTATGTTCAACTTTTTGAGGAAATGTTAAACTGCCTTCCAGAATGGCTGTACCATTTTACAATCTCACCAACATTGTTCCAATCTCTCCACATCCAGGATAGATCTTGACATGTTCCTTTATTAATTAAATGTTAAAATTTTATTTATACAATCATTTGTATGCATATTTTTACATTTTTGTCTTATACAATCATTTCTGTACATTGTGTTTTAGATAATTGCTTACTATTGATCTATTACTTTTTTTGCTCTTCACAATGATGATATTTATTAGGGAAGTCAAAAGGCTGTAATTCTGGTTGGCAATCTGTCAGGATATCTTCCCAAATGTGTTCACAGACACCTCAGCCTTCAGCCTCACTGCTTTAGGCCAGTTTTAAAAAACTGTCAGTCCTGTAAATTATGGTGTCTCCCTTTATTCATCTAATAAACTTGGGAAATGGCTCCTAGATCTGGTTCTGTGGGACAGCAGTTCCAAGGTCAGCTCTGCTCATGTCAGATCTCCTGTTCTCTTCAGTGGCTGCCGCTCCTTGAGGCTCTAGTCTGAATGGCACAAAAAATCTTTGGCTCTACAAGACTCACACTCTGCATTCTTGCTTCTTCTCTGCTGGTGAAACTCTCAATTTTTGCTGCCAAATCCATTCGACTAAATGGTAAAACTAGTTTATCTCCTGTGACAACCAACCCACCTCATCACATGTCCATCCAAGCAGCAAAGTCAAACTCAGTGAGGAGGAAAGTTATTTTGAGTAATGAACCCTTGACACCACGGATCATGTCCTGGCTTTTTTGATGATGAATGCCATACCATTCACCTTTATCATTGTAGGCATAGTAGACTGTGATTGTCAATTTCAAACTGGCCAGGACCATTCTGTTTCAACTCATCACTGCCTAGGATATTTATATAGTTCATTTCTGTTTTTATAATTTCTACTTTCACTAGATTTATACTCCTTACATGTCACGTTCTGATTATCAAAGGATATTTGCAGCTGTTTATTCTCATTTGGAATAAGCCACATCAACACATAAAGATCCTGAAAGCTTAACTCCATCCATATCATTAAAGTCCACTCTTCTTTGATGAGGCAGCCTTTTTATAGTCATGTTTGGAGTACCTCCTCCCTTCAGGGCTCATCTTCCAGCACTACACAAATATCTACTGCTGCTCATAAGGTTGTCACCAACCTACTTTTTCTACTAGAGGGTCAGCTATGGGTTGGTTACAACTCGATGGCACACAAGAGCAACTAAGAAGTTAATTGTCAAGTTCTTCCTGGTAGTCAAGCAATAGCATCTATTTCATGTCATTGTTTTTAGAATTGAATGTGGTAATAAATGAGATGACGCTTAAACACTGTAAGTGCAAATTAGCTACCATAATTATGAGTTTAGAGGTGGTTCAATGGTAGAATACTTAATCTTCTATATGGGAGACTTGGATGTGATTGTTGGACAGTGAACCATGCACAGCCATGACCAGTCTTCAAGCAGGGCCTTGAAAGTTACTGTGATGTTTAGTTTCAACAGACTAAGACGAACTGGGAAGAAGGGCCTGGCAATTTACTTCTGAAGATCAGTCAATACAATCCCTAAAGGATCACAATAGTCTGTTCTACATTATATCAAGGGGATGCTGGAGGACTGGATAGTATTTAGCTCTGTTATGCATGACGTATGCTGTGAAATGTGCGGACTTGATGGCAGCTAACAATAAAAACCACCATGATTTTGGCTAGGCAAGCAAATGGATTATGAAATTTGAACTGCTTTTTTGTTATTGTTATTTTGGAGAAAGTAGATAATTCTACCTCTTTTTTGTAAGTCATTTAGATATTGAAGTTCCACCAGAAGTTTTGAACAAAGATTATAGTGAAAGCAGAAAATGTTGCAGTATGAATTTGTTCTTTGGGAAGGGAAAGGGCATAATGTGACCTCAAACCAAGTTCAACCAGTTAGTCATCTCCACAGGGTCATTACTCGATTCTCCCCTGTAGTATGTCATACCGGATGTGCTTATCAATGTTGTGTTCCTTTTCTGCTTTAATCAGCCAACATGGGGCACTGTGAGAACAATGCAGCAATCACCTCCTTCCCCAACAGGTATACTAATTGGATCATTTCCATAACAAACTCATCTTTCACCAGCATGAGTCTTGTGAATTTGCAGATAATCCCTTCTATAGCTTATTTCCCCTCTGATGTGTCTGGAATTTTAGAACATAATGACCCCAGAATATTCAGGGGGGCTCTAGGAAGGGGATATGCTGATGAGTTTGGGAGCATTTTGTGTGAAATAGGAAAGTGCAGCTATCTCATTAAAGTATGTTTATAATTGGTTCTGTGCTTTTTCTGGCTTTCTTTTAAAACATAGTCTATCTGACTTGGACAACTATTGAGTTTGTGATGCTTCCTTCTAAAGGACAAGCCTAGTCGTCTACACGCTGTATTGGAAAAAGTTCCGTCACTAGCTATTCTCAAATCTAAGGGGTTTGAAAGAAAAGGGACCACCACTTAGAAACATGAAACAGGAGAAATAACTCTTCTGAAGCTCAGAATTTAGCCAGTGCTTTAAAACACATCATCTTCATCACATCAAAAATTAATGCTAAATAATTTTATTTCTTGACATCTTCTGAAATACAGAACCCTTAACAAGAACAGTTGAAATAATTCTTTCTGCTTGAGGGTTTTTCTATTTCTCTGATTTTGAAAACCGAAGAGGAATGAAATCAGCGGAAAGCCCAAGTGACATTTTTTTATGTTAAATTGCACAAAAAATAGCAGGTCCTAAGCCATTGATTGCAAAAGCTCTCATTGCATGTCATTGCTACAGGGTCTTGTTGTTAATTTCAAAGATTAACAAACTCTTCTGAAAAGGAATATGAATTGTGGGTTACTGGGAGGAATAATCTCAAATGCTTTGGCTTTTTAGAATACATAAAGTTGATCTTGAAAAGAAATTTTTAAAAAAAGAAAAAAATTTATTGAAACTTTTAAAAATTGTAAAAGATTGATTGTCAACAGTATGATTTCAAATTAATCTAAATACACACATACACTCACATTTATGTGCATTGGCATATCTAAAATGACATGCCATAAAATATTTATAATTGTTAATGTTTTCAGAGTACTGGGATAATGTCTTATTTTCATTTGTTAATTCTGTTTTGCCATTCTGTATTTGCTGTTCTGTAAAAAATGAATAGATATACATTGAGAAGGTTTTTTTCCTTTTTTTAAAGAAAAATCAACACATTGAAACATTTTAAGGATTTTAACTTAGGGGAAGTTGGGCTATCTATCAGGTAACTGTTGTTTCCCCTGATGTCTACAAATACCCTTCTCTCAGCTAACCTGTCAAGGAAGACTCCATGAGGACCTGAATGTCTAATTTGCTCTATGGTGATATTTATGTTTTCTGCCAGACATGTATAACAGAGTTCACACTCTAACCTTCCTACATTTACAAACTCCAAATCTATGCCTACCACATTTGTTCTCTTCTGTGGCAAAGACAATTTCTATAAGGGATGGGAACACGACATTTTTAAAGCTAATTCTTCATCATTTAGGAATGTACATATATTCTCACTCGCACTTTGTTGTGCGAAATTCTCTGAGTTCAATGATCTTTTCTCAAGCCTCACTTTTGAGATTCTTTGTTAAAACTGCAGCTGCCAATGTGTTCCACCAACTGGTGAGGGAGTGAGAAAATAAGACCAACAGATAAGCAGCACAATAAGGAAAAGAATGTCAAGATGTGGGTGGAGAGGTGAGATTATCATAAAAATATTGGGAAGCAAAAAAAAGAAATAAAAAAATAAAAAAAATATTGGGAAGCTGTTACATTTTTGCAGTGCCTCTGATGATATGCTTAGCTTTTAGGTGTATTCTAGGTCTTGGTTTAAAGTTATTTCTGCAGAAATGCCCTCTTCAGCTGCTCAGATTAGTTGGTATCTCTATTCTACATTTTCATGGTACTTTTTGTTTTTCACTCATGACTTTTATTGCTATTATAAAATAATTTAATATGTAATGTTGTCTGTGTAATTGTGTGCCACTCTCACTAGACTATGAGGTTAGAAACTATGTCTTTTTAACATTCCTGGAATTATGGTTAAGTACTTGGCTATTAATTGAAAGGTTCACTGTTTGAACCCACCAGCCATTCTGTGGGATACATGCAGTAACCTGCTTCCAGAAAAGCCCTGAAATCCTTTTGTGGCAGTTCTTCTCTGTTGCTTTGAGTTGGAATTGACTCAAGGCATACTACATCAATGACTAGGGCTAGAACATGGTTAAGTATTTATTGAACAGGTGAATGAATGAAATGCTTCTCTAACCTCCTCTGCAACCTTTTCGTCTGGATTTTTTTATATACAACTCCACATTAATTATATATAACCTCATGAAAATATAAATTAGTAAAGTCTTTTCTGCTATTGTTGTATTTCTGTGCTGTTGAGTCTCCTGCAGCTCATAGCTGCAACAGCAGCTCTGAAGTTTGCCCTGTCCTGAGTCAGTCTCACTGACTATGACACCACTCACCTCACTGTCCCAGTGACTGTTTCAATCCATCTCATCCAGGGTCTTCCTCTCCTGTGCTGTCCCTCCACCCTTCCAAGCATGATGCCTTCTCCAAGGATCATTCCTTCCTGGCCACATGCCCAACCAAACTATGTGAGACTGAGCTGCAAAATCAAAGCCTCCAAGGAGAAATGTGGTTTAATCCTCTCCAAGACCCACCTACTTGCTTTCTTGGCAGTCCATGGCATGTTCAAGGCTCTTCTCCAGTACCACAATTCAAAGGCATCGCTTCTTCTGTCATTCTTACTCGTTGTCCAGCTCTCTGATGCATAACAAGTAATAGTGAAAAACACGGCCTGATTCAGGCACAACTTAGTTTCTAGACTGACATCATTGTTTCTCAGTACTCTGGAGAGGTCTCCAACAGCAGATTTTCCCAGTGCCATTCATCTTTTGATTTCCTGACTGCTGGTGCCAACAGTGTTGATTATGGAGGCAAACAAGCTGTAATTGTTAACAATCTCAATCTCGTCTCCATCAATCATGGTGCTGCCAATTGGCCCAGTGGTGAGAATCTTTGTCTTCTTGATGTTGAGCTTCAATTCGTATTGAAGGCTGCAGTTCTTGACCTTCTGCAGCAAGTACTTCAGGTTCTCCTCAATTTCGGCAAGTAGGGTTGTTGATGAGTCTTCCTCCAATCCTGATGCCACATTTATCCTCATAGATCTAGCTTCCCAACTGATTTTTTCTGCATATAGATTGAGAGGATATGAGGATAGGATGGATTCCTGGCATACATCCTTCTCAATTTTGAACCATACAGTGTTTCTTTGCTCTGTTCTGAGGACTTCTTCCTGGTTCAAGTATAGCACAGTCAGGTGTTCTGGGATTCCCATTCTCCTCAAGGTTAGCCATAATACAGAAAGCCATTCTTCTAGTACTCTTAGCTTTCTGCCAAGATCCATCTGATATTGGCAATAATGTCTCTAGTGCCAAGACTTCTAAACCCGGCTTGTATTTCTGATAGTTCTCTGTCAACATACTGTTCTGTCATTTTTGGATAACCTTCAGCAGGATTTTTATTATTCAATAATTTCCACACTCTGTTGGAACACCTTTTTTTGGGGGGATGGGAATAAATATGGATCTCTGCCAGTCAGTTGGCTAGGTGGTTGTCTTCCAGATTTCTTGGCACAACCTGGTGATCACATCCAGGGAAGCATATGTTGCTGAAATACATCAATTGGTATTTCATCAATTTCTGGGGCTTTATTTTTTGCCAAATCCTTCAGAGCAGCTTGCACTTCCTCTTTCATCATCATTGCCTCTTGCCATATGTTGTTTCTTGAAATTTTTCTGTCAGCCAATTTTTTTTTTGTACAGTGACTTTATTTACTCCTTCCATTTTCTTTTAATGCTTCCTGAATCATTCAATATTCTGCACATAGCATCCTTAGGTATTGAAACTCGCAGTTCGAATTTGTCCTTTAGTTTCTTCAGTTTAAGAAATGCCAAGCAAGTTCAGCCCTTTTGATTTTCTGACTCCAGCTCCTTCCACATTTCATTATAATACTTTGTTTTGTCTTCCCATGCTGCCCTTTAAAATATTCTATTTCAGCTCCTTAACTTCTTGATTCCTTCCCTTTGCTTCGGCTTCTCAGCACGCTAGTGCAATATCTAGAGTCTCTTCTGATGTCCATTTTGGTCTTTTCTCCTTCCTCCATCTTTGCAATGACCTTGTCCATTCTTCATGGATGATATTCTTGATATCATTCCACAACTCATGTGGTCTTCATTCATTTGTGTTCAAGGCCTCAAACCTGTGCCTGAGTTGGATTTTAAATTCAGGTAGGATAGACTCAAGAGTAAATTTTTATTCCTGTGAATTTGATTTTATCTCCTTTAGCTTTAATTTGAACTTGTACATGAATAGTTGATAGTCTGTTCTACAATCAGTACCTGGCCTGGTTTTCACTGTTGATATTGAACTTCTCAACAATTCTTTCCACAGATGTAGTTGATCTGATTTCTGTGCATACCACCAGGTGAAATCTATGTGTATAGCCTGCGTTTATGTTTCGTATAAAAGGTATTTGCAATGAATAAATCATTGATTGTGCAGAATCCTATAATTATTGATCCTTCTTCCTGGCTACCAACTTTTGCATTCCAGTCACCCATTATAGTTAATGCATCTTGGTTGCATGTTCAATATATTTCTGACTGCAAAATTTGGTAGAAATCTTCTATATCCTCCTCTTTGGCTCTAGATGTTGGTGCATATATTTGAATGATAATGGTATTAACAGGTCTTCCTTGTATGCATATAGATATAATCAGCCACTCACAACATTGTATTTCAAGATGGATCTAGAAATAACCTTTTTAACTATGAAAAGGACTTTGCTTTTTCTCACTTTTTCATCTCCAGCATAGTAGATCATATGATTATCTGATTCAATATGTCCCATGCCAACTATTTCATTTCAACAATACCTAATATGTCAACATTGATGCATTAATTTATTTCTTAACAGTGTCCAGTTTTCCTGTATTCATGTATTTCACATTCCATGGTCCATTCATTAGTTTTTGCTTACAACTGTTCTTCCTCCTTTGTGTTTCTAAATTTGAGAGCTCAGCCTCAGATGCCATATCTATTACTCTACTCTTAAGTGTTCTCTATTGTACATAGGGTTTTTGAAGGGCTGTTATATTTCTGAAGTACATGGCCAACCCTTATTGCTAGTCTGTCTTAATTTGGATGCTGAGCTTTAGAACAATATTTAACAGACGAGCATTTTACGGAAAAGAGCAGATGAAAGACATTTCCCCTTACAGAAATAACTAATACATTCAGTGGCCCCCAACCTCAGAATGTGTGTCTTGTCCCTTCCCTTTCCCTGCTACATCAGAATCCCTTGTACTTCCACTGAACCCATCCAGAACCAGCCATCCCTTGATATGATGGCTTAGGCCACAAGTCACTTCAGTGATGCTTTGAGTCCTACATTGCTGCTGGTCTTTCACGCTAAAGCCTATCTTACATTTAGGAGGATTTAAGCCCAAAACCCATGTACTAGCTTCAGGGAAGAGTTTTTGTGCAACTATTAAATACTCATTGGTTTTGAATGGCTCTTTACACATTCTAATTGTCTTTTAAACCCTGATGTGACATGGGTGAGGTTGTTGACATCACACCAAAGTTAAGGGATTACACTAAAACATCACTGCAGTCAAAACATTCCACTAAGTTTCATAAGCTTTAAAACTTTATAGAAGGATACTTCTTCATCTTTTTCCCATGGAGTGGCTGGTGGATTTGAACCAGTAATCTTTCAGTTAGCAGCCATCAGAGCTCCTAGAAGTGAGGAACAATGTTGTTGTTGTTGTTGTTGTTGTTGTGAGCCATGAAGTTGCCTGCAACTCACAGCGACCCTGTAATAAATAAATTTACAATAGCTCTGAACTTTGCCCTATCATGAGTCAACTTCATCGTCTCTGTCACACATACCCCATTATCCCAATAATGACTTAATAGGCTTATCAAATTATTTACCTTACCCAAATCAAAAGTTGTTGTTGTTAGGTGCCATTGAGTCAAGTACGACTCATAGCAACCCTATAATAAACAAAAGATCTGAATCCTGTTCTAACCTGCACCATCATCACACTTTCAGACACACAAGAGCCCAATGCAGCAATGAGGGTCTTCCTCTCCTTCGCCAACCCTCCATGCTTCCCAGTATCATGCCCTTTTCCAAGAAATAGCACCTCCTAGTAATATACCCAAAGTATGTGAGGCAAAGCCTCATCATTCTTGCCTCCAAAGAGCATTCCAGCTGCACCCTCTCCAGAATGTACATGTTTGTTCTCTTGGCCAACCATAGGGTGTTCAGTGCTCTTCTCCAACATCACAGCTCAAAGGCATCAATTATTTTCCTGTCATTCTTATTCATTGTCCAGCTCTCACAAAGAGTCAGATTATATATCAAAGATTTGGTACTGCTTCTTCTAGTATGAAATGACCCTCTGGGATGCCCAAGGCTAACTATTCCCTTGAGTGAAAAGTCCCACCTTGAAGTCTGTCCTCTGCAGAACTTCCATTTCTGAATTCTCTTCATTTTCTAGGTCCACAGCAAGTAGAAATTACTCATGGTGTGTTACACACATTCTGGGTAAGATTAAGATTTGCATTTTAATGAAGTCTCCTAAGATAATTTTAACCATTACAAGAGCCTTATTCTTCTTTTAAGAAGTACAAATTTACTTTAATGTGAATGGGGAGGGGGAATGTAAAAAGACACCAAACCATTAATCTCACAGATACTAGTGCTTTGGGTGCAACTAAATGTAAAGAAAGGCAGTTTAAAGAAAAATGTTAAGTAAATATAAGAGGAAGAAATTAATAGATTTGGCAAATATTGGGGAGGCAAGAAGCAAATAATAATTTTGGATAATAGTTTTAGTTCTAAGTGTTAAGGAACTTAATAGGTACTCAATGGCCTTCCATTTATTCACTGATTTACAAATATGTCTTGTGATCTTGCTGGTACTAAGGGCCACAGAAACAATGGTGAGAAAAACAGTCCCCTGTGTCAAAGAGTCATAGCCATCACAAGAAGGAGCAGATGAATAAATACAAAGGAAGAAATGGAGGTAAAAAGGAACAGAAAAAGAGAGAAGGAGAGAGAGGGGGAAGAAAAAGAATTCAAACACAGAAATGTTAATAAATATATTCAGAGTAGAAAGATTTTGCGCTAAATGGAATCTAATTAGGGAGCTCCTGGTTTGAATCCACCAGTTACAACAAAGAAGAAGACTGGGCAATTTCCTATTGTGCTATTTACTTGCTGAAGAAGTCAGCTAAGAGTTAATTGTGACTTGATGATACTGAGTTTGAGAGGTTTTTGTGTCTTCTCAGCTGCTGTTCAGTTGGTCTCTCAACTGAAGCTAACTTCAAGCACAAGAGAGTGGAAGGCTGCCAAATTCTATGTCATCTCCAAGATCATTTGAAGACTCAATTGCTGTGACCCATACAATTTTAGTTGACTTTCGTAGTAGATCATTAGGACTTTCTAACTGGGTCATTTCGGTCTGGAAGTTCTGCTGGAACCTGTTCAAAAGCACGTTGTATTGTTAGGTGCCGTCCAGCCACCTTTGACTCAGAGTGTCCCTCTGAACAACAGAGCTGAACCTTGCTCTATGCTGCACCAGCTTCACCATCCTGAGTTCACTCTTAAAATCAATTTTGTCAATCTATCTTAGTAAGAGTCTTACTCTCTATCTCTGACTCTCCATCTTTCCCAATATGATGTCTTTTTCCAAGAACTGGTTCCTTCTGGCAACAGGCTCAAAATACGTGAGACAAAGTTTACCATTCTTGCCTCTAAGAAGCAAACCCCAAAAGAGACTTGTTTTCTCTTTTGCAGCCCACGGAATATTCAGTATTCTTCAACATAATTCAAAGGTATTAATTCTTCTATCACCTTTACTCATTGCCCAACTTTCAGATACACAGGAAACGATTGAAAATGCCATGGCTTGGATGAGGTGCACCTTAGTTTTAAAACTGACATTGTTGCTCTTTAACAATCTGGAAAGGTCTCAGACAGCAGATTTTCACAATGCAGCACAACTTTTCATTTCTTGACTGCTGTTACTAAGGATGTTAATTGTGTATCAGGTAAGATGAAATCATTGAACACTTCAATCTTATTTTTCTGTCTCTGATGTTACCTATCAGCCTAACGGTGAATGTTTTTCTTCTCTTGATGTTGAAATGTAATCCACATTGAAGGCTATAGTCTTTGATCTTCTGCAAGTGTTTCAAGTCATCTCCACTTTTTGCAACAAGGTTGTGTCATCTGCATGATGCAGGTTAGTAAGTCTTTCTCTAATCTTAATGTCACATTTTTCTTCATATAATCCAGCTTCTCAAATGATTTGCTCAGCATACAGGTTGAATTAGTATGAAGAAAGGATACAACCTTGGCACACACACCGTTCCTAACATTAAACCATAAAGTGTTCCCATGCTCTGTCCTAACAACTGCTTCTTGGTTTAAGAATGGGTTTCACATGAGCACAATTGGGCGTACTGGGATTCCCATTCTTCTCAATGCCATAATTCTGTTCTGATTTACAAAGCAAATACTTTTGCATATTTAATAAAACACAAGTACATATTGTTCCGGTATTCTTTGCTTTTAGTCAAAATCTGTTTGACATTAACAATGATGTCGTCATGCCACAGTCTCTTCTGAATCCAGTTTGAATTTCTGTAGATGTACTTGCTCCAGTTGTTTTTTTAATAATCTTTAGCAAGATTTTGCTTGCATATGATGTTGATGATATGATTTGATAACTTCCATACTCTATTGGATCATCGTTTGGGGAAGTGGGGATAGGAATAAATATGATCTCTTCCCATCAGCTGACTGACAGGTAGGCCTCATTCAAATTTCTTGGCACAGATGAGTGAGTACATTCATGGATGCATCTGTTTATGAGGACAAATCAGTTGGTATTCCACCAATTTGTAGGGGTTTTCTTATTTTATTTTTTTTTTGCCAGTGCCCTCAAGTACAGCTTGACCTTCTTCTTCTTCATCACCATTGACTCTTGATCGCCTTCCCCTGAAATAGTTCAGTGTGGACCAATTCTTTTTGGTAGTGACCCTGTGAATTTCTTCCATTTTCTTTTGGTGCTTTCTGCATCAGTCAAGATTTGCCCCATAGAATGGTATTTCAACTCAAAGCTTGAATTTTTTTCCCCCGTTCTTTTAGCACCATAAAGACATGCAATACTTTACCAGTTAGGTATGAGGTGCATTGGCCTAAAATAAAATCTGATCTTCCATATGGAAGATGATAATTTTACTGCTGAAATAACAATGCCTCAGTGAGTGATCTCCTTTGTTGTTCTTGGTGTATAGCGCCATGAAGTCAGCAATGCTATGTACAACAGATCTTGCACATACTCAGAGTCACTTTTGTGGTTAACTAATTGTTACAGTCACTGTATCAATCCATTTAATTGAGGATCTTCCTCTTTTGAGGACCTGCTACTTTACCAAGAATGATCCCCTTCACCAAACACTGGCTCCTCCTGATTGTTGTTGTTGTTATGTGCCATCGAGTCACTTGAGACTCATAGCGACCCTATGCAAAACAGCCCTAAACCCTGCTCTATCCTGCACCAATCGCACTGCCTCTGACACACCCATCCCAATTACTCCAGTCACCAAATCACTCCATCTCATAGAGGGTCTTCCCCTCCTGCGCCGTCCCTCCACCCTCCCAAGCATGACGTCCCTCTCCAAGGACCCGTCCCTCCTGGCAACATGCCCAAAGTATGTCAGACAATGTCCCAGAATTCTTGCCTCCAAGGAGTTGCTTGGTCTAATCCTCTCCAGGATGAATCTGTTTGTTTTCTTGGCAGTCCATGGTACATTCAATACTCTTCTTCAGCACCACAGCTCAAAGACATCAATTCTCCTTCTGTCCTCCCTAGTCATTGTCCAACTCTCTGATGCATAACAAGTGATTGCAAAGACCATGGCCTGTATCAGGTGCACCTTAGTCTACAGAGAGACACCATTGCTCTTCAGTACTTTAGAGAGGTCTCTAACAGCAGACTTTCCCATGGCAATGCGCCTTTTAATTTCCTGGCTGCTGGTGCCAAGACTGTTGACTATGGAGCCAAGCACACTAAAGCTGTGTACAATCTCAATCTCTTCACCATCCATCCTGATGCTGCCAATTGGTCCATTGCTCTTCAGTACTTTAGAGAGGTCCCTAAAAGCAGACTTTCCCATGGCAATATGCGTTTTGATTTCCTGACTGCTGGTGCCAAGAGTGTTGACTGTGGAGCCGAGCAAACTGAAGGTGTGAACAATCTCAGTCTCTTCACCATAGCATGGCCAAAATATGTGAGATGAAATTTTTCCATCTTCACTTCTAAGGAGCATTCTGGTTGCACTTCTTCCAGGACAGATTAATTTGTTCTTCTGACAGTCTAAGCTATGTTGTTGTTGTTGATAAGTGCCATTGAGTTGCAGGCGACTCATAGCGACCCTGTGAAGGAGAGTCCTTGACACTCGTGTGTCTCTCATCCTCTCTCCAGGTTCACAGGGTTTCTGGAGGCAAGCTATTACAGAATTGGATGCTGCTCCTGCTTCCAAGTCTAAGCTATATAGGTCCTTAAATCACATCACTTGATTACAGTTCCCATGGAGCTTACAGATCATTAGATTTCCTTACATTCTTTCATTAGTTTGACAGAAGTAGATCTTTATCTATTAGAATATATTTCTCCTGAACAATATCTGGTATACTTGGCAGATATTTTGACTACTACATCAGCTGGATGCATCAGCCACACAAATGTTCCAGAAAACCATTAATACCATAGTTGTTCTTACAAGCTATCAAGTCAGCTATGATTCATAGTAGCGCTACAAACAACTGATTAGAACCTTGCCCCATCCTGCCCCATCCTCATTCCTGATATGCTCAAACACACTGTTATAGTCCCCCTGTCAATCCATCTTGTTGAGGGTTTTCCTCTCTTTCCATAAATGGCCATTAAAAAAAGTCTAGGCCTGTGACTTTGAGCATTTTTTCATGTGCCTGTTGGCCATCTGAATGTCTTGCTCTGTGAAAGTCTTTCCATGTCTTTTGTCCATTTTGTATTTGGATTGTCAGTCTTTTTATTCTGGAGGTCCAGTATTATTCTGTAAACTTTTGTTATGAAACCCTTATTTGAGATGGCATTGACAAAGGTTTGCTCCAAATCAGTAGATTTTCTTTTCAATCTGTTGGGAAAAGTTTTTGATGAGCTCAGAGATTTATTCTTTAGAAAGTCACATTCTTAAATTTTATCTTCTCCAGATTGTACATTTCTACATGTATTTGTCAGACTCTTGATACCAAAGACTAGGCTTTCTAAGCATGGTCCCTGTTTGTCTCTTATGGACTTATGATTTTGGGTAATAAGAAAGATGCAAATCAAAATCACAATGAGATACCACCTTACTCCAGTATCAGTAGCAAAGTTTAGTAGGTTAGCACGCAAAAAATGTTAGAGAGGATGTAGAGAAGTGGGAGCTCTCATATAATGATGGTGAGATTGTAAAATGGTACAATCACTCTGGAAGACAGTTTGGCGTTTTCTCAAAAAGTTGAACATAGAAACTCTGTATGACCCAGCTAGTCTTTTGTTTTTGTTATGTGCCGTCAAGTCGCTTGCGACTCAGAATGACCCTATGTACAACAGCTCTAAACTCTGCTCTGTCCTGTGCCAATCTCATTGTCTCTGACACATTCATGCTGATTGCCCCAGTCACTGAATCAATCCATCTCCCAGAGGGCCTTCCCCTCCTACACCTGCCCTCTACTCTCCCAAGCATGATGTCCTTCTCCAAGGACTGGTCTTTCCTTACAACATGACCAAAGTATGTCAGACATAGCCTCAGAATCCTTGCCTCCAAGGAGCAGCCTGGTTTAACCCTCTCTACGATGAAATTGTTGTTTTCTTAGCAGTCCATGGTACCCTCAACACTCTTCTCCAACACCAAAGCTCAAAAGCATCAATTCTCCTATCTTACCTGGTCACTGTCCAACTCTCTGATACGTAACAAGTGATTGCAAAGACCATGGCCTGTATCAGATGCATCTTAGTCTCCAGAGACATACCGTTGCTCTTCAGTACTTTAGAGAGGTCCCTAACAGCAGACTTTCCCATGGCAATACATCTTTTAATTTCCTGGCTACTGGTGCTGAGAGTGTTGACTACAGAGCCAAGCAAATTAAAGCTGTGCACAATCTCAATCTCTTCATCACCCATCCTGATGCTGCCAATTGGTCCAGTGGTGAGAATCTTTGTCTTCTTGACATTAAGCCTCAATCCATATAGGAGGCTGCAGTCCTTGACCCTCTGCAGCAAGTGCTTCAGGTGCTCCTCAGTTTCAGCAAGCAGGGTTGTGTCATCTGCATAACACAGATTGTTGATAGATCTTCCACCAATCTTGACCCCACATTTCTCCTCATAGAGCCCAGCCTCCTGGATGATCTGTTCTACATACAGGTTGAAAAGGTGTGGAGACAGGACACATCCCTGGCGTACGCCCTTCCCAATTTTGAACCATGCAGTCTTTCCTTGCTCTGTTCTGACGACTGCCTCTTGGTTCAAGTTTCTCATTAGCATGATCAAGTGTTCTGGGATTCCCATTCTTCTCAGAGTCAGCCACAGTTTGTTATGGTCCACACTGTCAAATGCCTTTGCATAATCAATGAAACACAGATAGACATCCCTCTGGTACTCCCTGATTTCAGTTAAGATCCATCTAACATTAGCTACAATATCCCTAGTACCACGACCCCTCTAAACCCAGCCTGGACTTCTGGCAGTTCCCTGCTGATGTGCCGTTCCAGTTGTTTTTGGATAATCTTCAGCAGAATCTTGCTTGCATGTGAAATCAACGATATTGTTCTATAGTTTACACACTCTGTTGTGTTACCTTTCTTTGGAATGGGAACAAATATAGATCTCTTCCAGTCAGTTGGCCAACTGGTTGTTCTCCAGATTTCTTAACACAACTTGGTGAGCACGGCCAGGGCAGCATCTGTTAGCTGAAGTATGTAAATTGGTATAACATCTATTCCTGGGGCCTTATTTTTTGTTATTTCCTTCAAAGCAGCTTGAACTTCTTCCTTTAATCACCATAGGCTTTTGCTCATATGTTGTTTCATGAAATTCTTCTGTGTCTGCCAATTCCTTTCAATACAATGACTCAGTATATCTTTCCATCTTCTTTTGATACTTCTAGAAATATATCCCAATTAAATTAGATTTGAGACACAAATGAAGATTTGTACACCAGTGTTCATAGTGGTGTTATTCACCATTGCAATAACATGGAAATGGCCTAAATGTCCAACCATAACTGAGGAGATTGAGAAATTATGGTACATTCCCACAATGGAATACTATGCAGCACTCAGGAGTAACAATTTGGAAAAATACTACATACCTTGAGAGAGATTGAAGAGCATTATGCTGAGTGAACTACCTCATTCTCAAAGCCAGATACTGAACAAGACCATTATTGTAAAAATAGAAGGATAACTAGTAAAATATATATGGCGATCCAAGAGCAAAGAGGTGGGAGCAAAGGAGTAAGGATGGGTGGGGTGAAACCATAAGGTTGCACAGATTGATGGGTGGAGGGTGGTGGAGAAGAAAATGGGAAGGACCTGGGTGAAAAGACAGGGTAATGCTGGGCAAGATCCAAAGGTGATTAATTTATAAAACATAATGCATGAAAATGATTGGATGAAATACAATATGAATGAGGAATAGTGTGCAACACAATGTATAACAATTTTTTTTAATCTAGGCCCTAAAAGAAGGGGTAGGTAAGTTTTGAGAGATAGGGTGAGGGGGAGCTCAAGTAAGCCTGTAGACTCATGTCACATCAAATGAAGGGAATCCATATAAGCAAGAATATACTCAATGAATAAGAACTTTAAAAGATTTCCGGCGCTGCTAACTAGTTGAGTATAAAGAAAAATTCACATTACCAGATATGCGTATTTGAGAAGTGAATAACAAACTCTTTATTGATCTGAGATATCAACAAAAGGTTGTGAGTTTGAATTTCCACTATCCCACAGCCCATCCATTCTTACTGATACTAATGCTTCTTTGCAGTAAGCATTTTTTCTGTTTACCACTGCTTCTTGATGAAGATGAATGAATATGCATCTAGCACTCTAATTAGATTAGAGAATAATGACTAGGAAGATCTTGGGCATGAGAGGATCATTTATTATTCAGGCTACTTCCATTCTATCTAAGAAGTGTCTAAGAAGCAAACTCTAATTCCTTAGGATTCACTTATCACATTTGGTTAAACACTTACAAGCTGTAAACAAGCAAGTCCAAGAGTTGGCCCTGCCATAAAGGGTCCTGGTGGGAGTCCTTCAATAGTTCAAAACCCCAACAATGTCATCTCTCTACTTAGACAATGCTGTCCATAGGAAAGCAGCATGGTAGTATTAGCTATCATATGGTATCACAAGCTGGCATGAGTTGGGTACCTTTAATTCTCCCTTTAAACCTGATGCTGGATGTCATTATTCCTACCACAGGCACTCCAACATAAAACATATTCAAGTTAACACAAACTGCATCCATTTTTGTTTTGCTTGGGTTTTGTCATGGGTTTTTTTTTTGTAAATCCTATTAGTAGTAATATTAACTATGTACATGTTGCAGGTGTAATTAGTTGATGTTATCATTCTCATGCCCATCTGAATAGATAAATGAAAAATTAGATTTATAGTGATACTAGTAGACCTACTTCTTTCAAATAGATTCTGACTCATAGTGAACTTCCACTGCATTTTCAAGGCTGTAAATCTTTATGGGAAGTGGTTGGTCATCTTTCTTTCAAGGAATACTTTGCATCATCAAACTGGTGTTGTTAGTATGTGCTATTGAGTCACAGACTAATGTGTTGCACGTTGCATCTCAGGGAGCTCTGGTGACCTTGTGGATAACGAATTGTTGTTCTAACCTACCAGCTGCTCCATGAGAAAAAAATAGGCAATTTCCTCTTATGCAATTTATTGCCTCCGGAAGCTTCCTGGAGGGTGAGCAATGAGTCATTTCTGACTCAACAACATAACAATGACAACCACTTTACAATGTGAAAGAGTAAGGATGTAACTTTAAAGAACAACATAACAATGACAACCACTTTACAATGTGAAAGAGTAAGGATGTAACTTTAAAGA
>NW_006400014.1:665547-673856 GCF_000299155.1 Elephantulus edwardii
CATGGACTGCCACCAACAGTGCAACTCAATCTAAGAAGTGCAGTCAGATTGCTCCCTAGATGCAAGGATGGTGAGCCTTTGCTTCACATACTTTGAGAATGATCTCAGAAGAGGCCATTCCCAGGAAAAGAACATCATGCTTGGAAAAGCAGCTGGTGAGCAAAACAGAATATGCCCCTTAGAGTGACGGTTTGGCACAGTGACTGTAACAATCAGCGCAGAGAGACTTTGAGGAGGGCACAGAATTGGGCACTTTGAGTCTGCTGTAGACCGGGTAACTCAGAGCTCAAACTGACTCAATGGCACCTAACAATAACAAAACAGCTGTTGTTGTTGTTGTTATGTGCTGTCTAGTCACTTGCGACTCATAGTGACCCTATGTATAACAGCCTTAAACCCTGCTCTATTCTGTGCCAGTCACACTGTCTCCAATACACCCATCCCGATTACCCCAGTCACTGAGTAATCAATCCACATCATAGAGGGCCTTCTCCTGCACTGTCCCTCCACCCTCCCAAGCATGATGTCCCTCTCCAAGGACCAGTCCCTCCTTACAACATGTCCAAAGTATGTCAGATGAAGCCTCAGAATCCTTGCTTTCAAGGAGCAGCCCTGTTTAAGCCTCTCTAGAATGAATCTGTTTGTTTTCTTAGTAGTCCATAGTACCCTCAATACTCTTTTTCATAGTAAAAGGCAATAATAATGAAGTTAATTTTTTCAAAATGACACATTCTACATACTTCAGCAGTGACTTACAATGGAGTCATGGGAATGGAGTCCCCCATAAATTGGGCACTGACTGGACATGGAAAAAACAAAAATCTATATTTTGCCCAAAGTCTCAAAGTTGATACATGGTGGAGTGAGAGTTTGAACTTGAGCCTGATTCTAAATCCATCAGTTATTTGTTCTTCAGCCTTCTAAGCAACAACATCAGGTGTGTGGTAATTGGCTCCCAGGATGCTCTGAAGGTGTATCTGGGGCACCAACTGCCCAAAAGCATTAGAATTTTACTCATGCAATGTTAATGACAAGTAACAGTAATGCCTTGCATTCCTCAGAGTCAAAATCTGGACTGAATGATGGGTTGATGGGGGTGCTCTAGAGGGAGGGAAGCCATGGACCTAACACAGAAGGCTGGTGTACCCTCTTAGTATGTGTTTGCTCATCATCCCAACTCCTTTTTTTTTTTTTACTTTTTACTTTTTCCTTTTATTGATTTACTTATAAAATTTGAATACATTGTTTTCTACAAAAGATCCTTCCCATTTCCTTCCCCCCCCGTTCACCCATCAAATCATGAAACTCTATGATTAACACTTTATCCCTCACCCATCCACACCTATTTCCCCCCTCCTCCCCACCTTGGATCCTCACATTCATTCTACAATAATGGTTTTATACAGTATTTGTCCTTGTGGGACTGAGTTAATTCACTCAGCATACTGCTCTCTAGTCCCTCTCAAGTTAGATAGTAATTTGCAAGATCATTGCCCCTGTGTGCTGTGTAGTATTCCATTTTATCAATGTACCACAACTTCTCAATCCATTCGTTTGTGGTTGGACCGTTTCTATGTTCTTGCGATGGTGAATGCTGCTACTATGAACATTGGTGTACAAGTTTCCATTTGAGTTTCAGTTTTAATTTTCTTGGGGTATATTCCAAGTAATGGAATATCTGGGTCATATGGAATTTCTATGTTCAGCTTTTTGAGGAAGTGCCAAACTGCCTTCCAGAGTGGTTGTACAATTGTATAATCCCACCAACAATGTAAAAGAGTTCCTATCTCACCACATTTTCTCCAACATTTATTACTTGCTGTCCTGTTAAACTTTGCTACTGCTATTGGAGTAAAAGGGTTTCTCATTGCAATTTTAATGTGCATCTCTCTTATTGCCAGTGATTTGGAGCATTTCTTCATATGTCTGTTGGCCATTTGAATATCTTCCTCTGAAAATTCTTTCCATGTCTTTTGCCCATTTTGTAATTGGATTATCTGTCTTTTTCTTTAGGAGTTCCAGGAGTATTCTTTAAACTTTGGTTATGAGACTCTCGTCTGAGATGGTATTGCCAAATGTTTGTTCCCAGTCAGTAGGCTTTCTTTTCCTGCTTTGCCAACTCTTTTTGTAGGCTGTTCTGCCCATGTGGGTGAGTAGAGATCATTTTCTATTTTGAAAGTCAAATTGTTTTGTATTACTCTTCTTCTTTTTCATCAAACTGTCTGCTTTTGGGTGTGGAAGAGAAGGGGGAAAATGGCTTTGCCATTATGAACCAAGAACAAGTTCACACGGCAGCTGACACACTTCTAGGAACATATCTATGGGTAAATAATTTAATAGTTCTAATCTCTGTTTCTTCCTCTATAATATTATCAATGGAGATCACCCAAAGGCAGGACTAAGTGTGAAAGTACAGGAAATGGGGGACACAGAAAGAACAGCAGAAAAAGAAAAAATGAATATTTACCTGACCCCCATAACTATCTATGTAAATGTGTATAGGAGAATTGTGGCATCAGGATTGGTGGAAGATCTATCAACAATCTCTGTTATGCAGATGACACAACCTTGCTTGCTGAAACTGAGGAGGACCTCATGCACTTGCTGCGAAGGGTCAAGGACTGCAGCCTTCAGTATGGACTAAGGCTCAATGTCAAGAAGACAAAGATTCTCGCCACTGGACCAATTGGCAGCGTCAGGATGGATGACGAAGAGATTGAGAGTGTTCACAGCTTCACTTTGCTCGGCTCCACAGTTAACACTCTTGGTACCAGCAGTCAGGAAATCAAAAAGCGTATCGCGATGGGAAAGTCTGCCATTAGGGACCTCTCAAACGTACTCAGGAGCAACAGTGTCTCTCTGGAGACTAAGGTGCGCCTGATACAGGTCATGGTATTTGCAATCGCTTGTTATGCATCAGAGAGTTGGACAATGACTAGGGAGGACAGAAGGAGAGTGGATGCTTTTGAGCTGTGGTGCTGGAGAAGGGTACTGAATGTACCCTGGACTGCCAGGAAAACAAACAGATCCATCTTGGAGAGGATTAAACCAAGCTGCTCCTTGGAGGCAAGGATTCTGGGGCTTCGTCTGACATACTTTGGACATGTTGCCAGGAGGGACGGGTCCTTGGAGAGCGACAGCGCAGGAGGGGAAGACCCTCTATGAGATGGATTGATTCGGTGACTGGGGTAATCGGAATGGGTGTGTCAGAGGCGGTGCGGTTGGCGCAGGATAGAGCAGGGTTTAGAGCTGTTGTGCATAGGGTCGCTATGAGTCGGAAACGACTCGATGGCACATAACAACAACAACAATTCATATACATTGCCTCACCTATTTCTCACATATTGTTTATCCCCCTTTCAGACGAGAAAACACAGCAAATTTAATGGACTTAACCCAATTCACAAAGCTAGTTTGTGATTGGATTTAGATTTGAACTAAGATTTGTTTGATGAAAAGTATGAAATTGGAAAATGAGTCTATGTAAAAATTGGAGGCTTTGTTTTATAAAGTGATTAGCTTTCTTGGATAAAATCACACCGAGATTATTAGTTGTTAGAACAGATCATTAGAAGAAATTGGGACAGATTCACAACCAAATGCCCTTAGCCTCTAGAATTTGTGATTCTACAAAGTCCAATTTTTATTCACTCACACATCTATTTAACACATATTTACTGAGTACACTTACTGTGTGCCAACACTGCTCTCATCATGCAGTGGTGTTCAGGATCAAACTAAAGCCAAACTCCCTGTGATTGTGTTGGTTCCAGGTTCATGTGACCTTCCATTGGGATTTTAAGGCTGCACATATTTCATATTTTATTATTATTATTATCGTGTATGTGTACTATCAAATCCGATCTGACTGGTACAGGAGGAAATTGTCCCTCCTTCTCCAGCAGAGAATCTGGTGGATTCAAACCACACACCTCTGGCATTGCAGTGCAGCTTTTTGCCACTAGTCCACCAGAGTTCGCCAAGGCTGCAAATCTTTGTGGGAGGAAACTTCCCATCTTTCTTCTGGTAGATTTGAACTACAGATCTTTTGATTAGCAGTTCAACACACTGAACACTATGACACCAAGTTCAAGGAAGATAGTCAATAATCAAGAAAATTAGCAAATTGTTTAAGAAAGCAAAATTCTCTGAAAGCTCACTCTCTCGTGCACGCTCTCTCTTTCTTAAATGGGGTCACAGGATAGAGACTTCCTGAGTTTATGAGTGGATTAGGGACGGTCCTTCAGCCAGGGAAGTCTCAGTGTAGAGGGGATATCTGAATCTGAAGATGAGAAGTGACAGCAATATGAAGACATGAAAGCAGAGCACTGCAAGCAGAGAGAGCAGCTAAAGCAGAGTTTTTAAGGTAGAAACAAACTTACCAGTTAGAGGAACACAATGGAAACTAGGGTGGCTAGCAGGTGTGCATGCGAGGACAAGACACAAGAGGTCAGAAGTTCAAGTTTCATTCTAGTTGTCCCTCAAAGGAAACTAAAATGCAGAGTCTTGCCTGTGCTCTCTATTCCAATGAAATCAGTCAGACTCTCTCATGTCAACATTTGTCAATAGAATTAAGAAATCACAGCCCAATGAACTACATAGGTATTTGTGGATTATAGGGGTCCTGATGGTCGCTAACCCAAAGACAGACAGTTTGAACCCATCAGGAGTGCCACAGGAGAAAAATCTGGCAGTCTGCTCTTACAGAGATTACAGCCTTAGAGGACTTACCGGACAATTTTTCTCTGTCCTGGAAGATCTACAAGAAGACAGATTGACACAATGACTATGACAATGGGTTTGAGCATTTGAGATTCCATTAGGATGCCATTGGATCGGGCAAAGCTCAAATCTGTTGTTCATGCAGTAACTATGAGTTAAGTTATAGTCTATTTGATGGCACTTGGAAATAACAGCAGCATAGACTCTCCATGAGTCAGAATCCACTTGCTGACAAGGCACCAGCGAGTTTTTATGGATTATAACTATATTCAATACCCATTTGCAATGATTGGGACAGGAATGTGAATTCTTCAGAAATTATCAACCACCATCACTAATAAACTCCAAGACTATAAATCAAAAGGTTCTTTGGTTATCTCAGCCCCAGGGAGTAGGAAAAACTTGCTATAAGGTCTTCTATCCCTAGCTGTTCTCTCTATCCAGCGTAGGGTTTACATTCACAAGTACATATACTTAATGACAACACTCTTGTAAATGTCTATACATACATAAGCCTACTGTCACTTCCTCAAGACCTTTCTTAGCTTATTGTTATTATATGCCAATCAGTCACTTGCAACTCATAGCGACCCTGTGTACAATAGCCCTGAAATGTGCTCTATCCTGACCCAACCTTATTGTCTCTGACACACCTACCCCCATTACCCCAGTCACTGAGTCAATCCATCTCATCAATGGTCTTCTTCTCTTGTGCTGTCCCTCCACCCACCCAGGCACGATGTCCCTCTTTAAGGACTGGTCTCTCCTTGCAACATGCCCAAAGTATGTCAGATGAAGCCTCAGAATCTTTGTCTCCAAGGAAGAACCTGGCTTCACCCTCTCTAGTACAAATCTGTTTGTTCTCCCAGCAGTCCAGGTATATTCAATACTCTTCTCAGAAACCACAATTAAAAGGCATCAATTGTCTTCCTATCATCTCTAGTCATTGTCCAGCTTTCTATGCATAGCAAGTAACTGTGGAGACTATGGCCTGGATTAGATGCACCTTAGTTTTCAGAGTGACATCACTGCTCTTCACTACTCTGGAGAGGTCCCTGACTTTCCCAATTCGTCTTTTGATTTCCTGGCAATTGGTACCAAGAGTGTTGCGTGTGGAGCCAAGCTGAGAAAAGTAGACTTCAGAATCATATTAGTCACAGTGCTAGTTGGATTTGGACTCAGACAGATAATTTAGGATTCCATACTTGCAGCAAACCCATCAGGGGACTCTGATGGCCTAGTGGTAAGAAGCTACACTGTGATTCCCAAGGGAATGTGGTTTAAATCTACTAGCTGCTCCACAGGAGGATAGACTCTCTCCTCAAGTACGATTAACTGCCTCTGAAAACCCACTAAAGGGTCTGCCATGGGTCAGTTTTGATCCTATAGTACACAACAACCACCACCTACTTGCATCAAAGGGGCTAATTAACCTCTTTCTGAGTTCCATTTACTTATTCACAGAATGGTGATAGAAAAGCAAATTGAACAGGACAGCTGTAGAATGAAAATACGATAAACGCAGGTGAAAGCACCATGTACAGTGCCTGTTGCACAGTAAGTGCTGTAATGTTTATTTTTAAAAAATTAAAATGGATATACCTGACCATACCAATTTAGGATTAGAGATTAAATACCCAGAAATTTCCCCAGTCCATATGTGTTTTGTGTCTACAGAGCAAGAGAATAAGGGAACAAAACCAAATCCAAATTCAAAACACTTTTGAAAATACAAATACCTTCAGAATCTTCAAAAAAATTTAAATATGAGAATCAGCCAAACTTGGGAGCTAGACAAATGATTAATAGATACAGGTAAAAAATTTGGAGTTCTGTTTTATGCATATAAGGGGAATAATTAACTAATCTCAAAACATGTAAATGAGAGCTTTAGAAGCATTTTCAAAACACTACATCCAATTCTAGTTACACATGCAGAAATTGCTGTATTATAATAATTAGGGCTTTTTTTTAAACAAAAGATTTATTTATTTTGAATAGAAGTATTAAATATTATACTAATTACTGGTTATTTTACTTTGTACCCAGGGAAAAGAAATGAATATTCATTAGCTCCTTAAGCTACTGATCCTCCACAACTAGACAGATTCTAACATCACCACAAAGCTGTGGGTGGGTAGAAAACGCTCCCTCTAAACCCAGGCTCTAGCTACAAATTACAGTCCAATCTATCCTGCTAATGTGCACATGCTGTAATCCTCAAATGAATTCTGTTAACATTGTACCCACCAAAACCCCCAGCTGAGCAACCAATAAGCAAAAATAACTGTTAAACTGATCACAAGACAACAGTGGTTTTTGTCTGCACAAACTAACCATCCTAAACAAGATGATTCTTAAGACTTGAAACATGGCTTCATAAAATAAAACTAACAACTCCATCTGTTCATGCCTTGCTCTTTCCAAAAGGGTATTTCAGCATACACACTTCAATCTTTTCCTGACTTGGGTGTTGTTTGTACTGTAAGGAAACACTTTATCCCAGAAGGACCAGGCCTGAAATTTTCATTTCTAAGCCCAACAGGCAAACAGTAATTTTTCCTCCAGTGAAAAGAAAAACTAATTAGGCAATACATTCCTCAGGACTCCTGCTCAGTTGACTTTTAAACTCTGTTCGGTTTAGGACACCTCTATGTTGGAGTCTGTGCACTGCTTGGATTTTATTTTTTCGGATTGTTAAGTTTTGTGAACTAATTTAGTGCTTGAGCAAGTCGCTGACCCAGAGGAGGCAAGAGGCTGGTGGCCCTGGGAAGAAGCTGGTCTTGCAAAGGGGCTACTCATTTTCCTCCAGGCTTTGCCCAATATTCTGACCTACAGCTGCAATGCTGCCTCTGTGCTGGGAAGAGATTGCTAATTATGCCAAATTGGTCTGAGAAAAGGTGACTTACTGATCAGACCTCCCACAAGGAGGTCAGAAGCAGGTCGGCAGTATGTGAAAACAGCCTTGGGCCTTACTTCAAGGTGGGCAGAATATTTGGAGGAAGGTGGAATTATGCAAAAGATAGCAGCTAGATACAATTAACTTTCCAGAAAACAAAAATTCCCTGCAGGTTTACATAGAGGAGGACAATGAGGAAGATATGATCTCCACCAAATCTTCAAAAGAGGTTTCAAAAATCTCTCTGTAAGTAAGAACACAAGAGAAAGCATTCCACAAATAGTTATTGAGTCCCAACATAGCATATATTGTACACTCTCAAGGGAGCGCTGGTGGCGTAGTCTGCAGGGAGTTGTGCTGATAATTCAAAAGCCATAACTCTCGGGTCATTCAAATTCACTAGCGACTCTGAGGGGAAAATACGGACAATCTCCTCTCATGTGATTTACAGCCTTGGAAATTCAATGGAAGGTCTGTTATGATGAGTCAGTTCCACGTCAAAGACCATGAGATGCACATTTTCAGTACATGTTTGAGCTGTATGGTTAACTTTCTGGGGTCGGAAGCCAGTGGGAAACAATCAGAAATGGTAAGGAATTACTACCTAGTTTATACTAGGAGAGTAGTTGTTGTTGTTGTTGTTATGTGGCGTCGAGTCGTTTCCGACTCATAGCGACACTATGCACAA
>NW_006400014.1:677066-724567 GCF_000299155.1 Elephantulus edwardii
ACCAACAGTGAATAAGATGGAATCGACCAGTCGCTGACCCTCCTGTGGGTTTTCACAGACAGTTAATTGCACATTTGGAAACTACCCATCCTTCTCCCTCAGAGAAGCTGGGAGCTGATGGCTATGAAGCACATGCCTTTGGGACAACCGTGAAGCTTTGGGGCAAAATTACTAAGTGTTTAAATGTTTGTTTTTTTAAAAAAACAAATGTTGTTTTTAAATTTTAAACTTAGCTGGTAAGTTTAAAATGGCCCAGGCCAGTTTGATCTGGGTTTCCCCATCTGTTGCCTTTTCTCACTTGGACAGGAAGCACTGAGATAAGACTGAATCTGAATGGGCACACTTTAATTGTCTGCCCTTAACTACTCATTTCTAACTAGCTAACTAACATGTGGACCAGGCATCCCCACATCACCTGAAAGTTTCTGAGAAATACAAATTCTGAGATCTACTCAAGACCTTCTGAATCAACAATGTGAGGTAAATTCAACATGAGAGTGTGAGAAGTCGTGCTAGATACTATGTTGAGTGCTCATCACTCATTACTCAAGAATGTTTAGTGTGTGAGCAAGACAAAAATCCAGGCTACTACTGCTCTGCCAAAACTTACAATGCAGCTAAAGATCTAACTGTAGCTCATTGCAAGGAATAGGAGACACACATTTATAGTGATGTGCAGTAGCCTGGGTCACTACCATGGAGACCTCATGTGCCAAGCCAAAGAATGGAAGACAGACAAGGGTAACCTGATCCACCTGATTCAGTCAAATCAATCCCACTCTCATCTTTAAGTCCCAGAAAGAAAATTATCCAATTCACTTAGCCAGTTAATATTTTTAGGTCCTCCACTAGTCCACGGCTCTTGCATGGAAGAAATCACACAGTGTAGATAAACACTGGCAAGGGAACGTCTCCACGGATTTCATTGGACAATTGTGTTTCATTTTATCTTCATTTTCTGCTCTAATAGATGCTGGTAATACCTCTTGACAGGTTGTGTTGAGCCACAGATTTTTCCAAAGCCAAATGGAAGTGACTTTAAAGATATTGTAGAAATTAATGACCCGTGAGTATTTTCTATGGACTTACACCTATTTTCCCTGGGGTTTCCTCCATGTCAATAATAATCAACTTATCTCTTTCTCAAAATCCTATTTGTACCTCTGCTTAAAATGTTTAATTATGGAAGCAATGTATAACTTCATGCTTATAGAAGAATGAAAACAATACATATATACAGTAAAAATAAAAATCTCCATTACTATAAAGGTAATCACTATTAACAGTCAGGTGCATTTCTCCAGAACTTATTCTCTGGATTACATTTAATGTGCATATAGTAACACAGGACAGTTTTACATACTTGGATCATAATGCTTTTTGCAACTTACTTTTAATTTTTACACAATGTAGGAACTTCCTACCCCACACCACCCTGGTCTCTCGCTCTCTGTGTGCACGTTTATCTTTAATAGTTAATAAAACAGATTTACCCTGACTCATTTTTTCCTTATTAATGGTTATTCAGGTTAAGTTTAATCCATTTTTTTCTTTAATCCATTTTAAACCAATTTCCAGAGTTTCTAGATAGTCAATTACAATAGTAAAAAGATGAGGTAATTGTGGGCATAGATCAATGGTGATTAATTCTATAAGGGAACAATTGTATGAAACATAATGTGAATGAGGAGGAAAAAAACTCCAAATTTTAAAAAAAGTATAAAATTTTTAAAAACACACAAAAACAAAAACCAAAGTTTAATTTTCCCAAACACAAACAGTAACTGCTTAGAATATATAATATTTCAAAAGATATTTCACTGTAGCCGGAGAGCAGAAATGCTCAAGATAACAGTGCAAAGTAAAAAATTATAAACTTTTGGGCAGAACACACAGAAAGTAGACTATAGAACACAGAGATCAATATTCTATACTTCTCCTTAAAGTTCGACAGTGATATTCTGCAACTACTGTTAACTTTGTAAAAGCATATTTACAAAGTTGTGAAAGAAAAAGGTAAGAGAGTAAAAGAAATGCAGGAAATTGTTCATTCCTGTAAAATCTTGGTTGTTATATAGGTAAGCTACTACCTTTGGAACGAGCTGTAAGTTCAAGAAAGGGTAGTGGCTGGAGAGTGGGCCCCACAGAACTGGTCTTATGCGTCATGGTCATGACCTTGGGGCTGGGAGTGTGGCTTCCTTGACCCCCTCAAGTGACCTTAACTGAACTAATGAACTGGCTTTGTTTAGAATTTGGGAAGCATTTTCAGCCTCTGTATGCCAGCAGCCAGGAAATTAGAAGACGTATTGCCATGGGAAAGTCTGCTGTTAGGGACCTCTCCAAAGTACTAAAGAGCAAAGGTGCATCTGATACAGGCTATGGTCTTTGCTATCACTTGTTATGCATCAAAGAGTTGGACAATGACTAAGGAGGATAGAAGGAGAATTGATGCCTTTGAGCTGTGGTGCTGGAGAAGAGTATTGAGGGTACCATGGACTGCTAGGAAAACAAACAGGAAAGGGTCAAACCGGGCTGCTCCTTGGAGGCAAGGATTCTGAGGCTCTGTCTAACATACTTTGGACATGTTGCAAGGAGGGACAGGTCCTTGGAGAGGGACATCATGCTTGGTAGGGTGGAGGGACAGCGCAGAAGGGGAAGGCACCTTATGAGATGGATTGATTCAGTGACTGGGGTAATCAGGATGGGTGTGTCAGAGACGGTGCGATTGGCACAAGACAGAGCAGAGCTTAGGGCTGTTGTACATAGGGTCGCTATGAGTTGCAAGCAACTTGACGGCACATAACAACAACAACATGCCAACTATATTTTCAATATTCTATTGTTGTTGGTTGTTGTTTTTTCCCCATTAAATCTCTTCCCTTTGAAAAGGTATTTATGTTAGAATATCAAGTATTTGAGATAGTAAATATTCCTAGATTCTAAGGTTGGTGTTTATTTCATGCGACATAGGAAATCCTCAAACAGCAGAACTAGGCTCAAGTCAGTTTTAGTAAACAAAAATGCATGTGAATTTACAATATTTAAAATTCAGCATTTCTTAAAATCTGAAAAAAGGAACCAGTCTATTAGGTGAACTAGTAAACATTAGTATTTATTAATTCAATAAAACACTTCATCAAATTTCTACTTTGCTAGGCATCAAGGTACAAAACTGAATAAAGTATACTTCCTGGCATGAAGGAGTTCTACTTATAAGAGATAGTAGATGGATTTGAGGATCTTTAACCATAAAGTGGAGAGCCCTGGTGGTGTACCTGGCTGCTAAATGAAAGTTTGCTAGGTCAAACCCACTAGCAGCCCCTTAAGAGAATGACGTGGGAGTCTGTTTTCATAAAGAGCTGTTGTTAGGTCCTGTGGAGCCATCTCCAATTAATAGAGACCTGTGTACAAGAGAACAAAAATCTGCCCAATTCCTAACAATCAGTGCTGTACTTACTGTGCCAGTTCCTCTCATGAAGCATCTGCTGTCTTGCTTGCCAGGTACCCTTCCCTGTTTGATATCTTTCTCCAGGGAATAGTCCCTCCAAAAATACGTGGAGCAAAACCTCACCATCCTTATTCTAAGGAGCAATCTCACTACGCTTTTTCCAAGACACAGTTGTTTTGTTCTTTTGGAAGGCGAGAGTATATTCAATTTTCTTTGTCAACACCACAATTCAAAGGCATTGATTCTTCTTCGGTCTTCTTAATTAATTATTGAACTTTCACATGTGTATGTAGCTACTGAAAATATGAGTTGGGTGAGACACACGTTAGTTTTTAAGGGGAGATCGTGGCTCTTCAGCTCTTTCAAGAGGACCTTGACAGCAAACTTATCAAATGCAATTAGTCATTTGATTTTTCTGATTGCTGCTTTCATGGGTGTTGTTGTGGATCCAAGTAAAATTAAATTGTTGACAAGTTCAATCTTTTCTCCCTCTATCATGATGATATCTATTACTCCTGGTGTGAGGATTTTTGTTTCCTTGATGTCTTACTCATCTTTGCTTTCAGTACTAGCACTATCTTAAATGTAATTTGAGCTCAGAAAATATAGTTGATGCATAAATGTGGGTCTACATGAATGGATGAGGTAATGCATGCTATTAAAATTAATGTATTAACAGTGTCATCTTGATGACAGGGAAGAGGACTTACAGAATTACTATTGAGGAACAAAGATTACAAAATTAGATTTATACCTCAGCTTAAATGAAACAAAAATCTACATGAGTAGACGATTAAGTAATATTATGATAAAAAGAGAAAAAAATTAAAGATGTTACGGACTTAATATTATTTAGGTCCACAATGAACTCCCATGGAAGCAGAAGTCAAGAACTGTACAATAGGCAAAAATACTGAAAATGAACCTCTTTAAAGTGTTGGGGTTTGTGGATTTTTGTTTGTTTTTCAAATAAAGGTATCCTTTGAGGATTAAGGTACACCTAACCCAAGGCTTAGTATTTTTCAGTCACCTCATATATCTGGAAAAGCTTCACAATGTATAAGAAATATCAAGAAGAACGGACAACTGGAATTATGGTGGTGGTAAGAAATAGTCAATATACCCTGGACTTCCCAAAGAATGAACACTTTTATCTTGGAGGGAATATCGAGAGAATGCTACTTAGAAGTAAGAACACTGAGACTTCACAAACAACAAATGCTGGTGAGGGTGTGGAGAAACTGGAACCCTTATTCACTGTTGATGGGAGTATAAAATGGTGCAAACACTATTGAAGGCAGTATGGTGCTTTCTCAAAAAGTTGCAACTAGAAACACCATTTGACCCAGCAATTCCACTACTGGGAATTTACCCTAAAGAAACCATAATTTCATCCAAGCAGATATATGCACATCCATGTTTATTGCAGCTTTGTTCATAATAGCAAGGAATTGGAAACAACCTAACTGCCCATCAACAAACAAATGGATAGAGAAGTTGTAGTATATTCAACACAATGGAATACTACACTGCAATGAAAGACAAGGAACTCATGAAATATTATACAAAATGGGTGACTCTGGAGGACATTATGCTGAGTGAAATATCTCAGTTACAAAAGGACAAATATTGTATAGTGCCACTGTTGTAAAATGAGCCTGACATCGGGATTGGGGAAAGACTGAAAAAGATAGGATAAATTATGTATACTGCATTGAAACAGATGAGGGAGAGAACGCTTAAAAAGGATATATGATTAGGTATTATTGTCATAACAGGAGTCCAGAATGAAGGCTGCATAGTGGAATGTGCTTGGGGTGAGGGACTGTGTAACAAATGGAAGAATTTTTGTTTTACTTTTCAAAGAGAAAAATGAACTAGGGGGGAAGTGTGGGAAGGGAGAAAAGTGCAACAATGAATGAATGGAAATCCAAAGTCTCTGTAAATTTTTATTAAAATTAATAAAAATAAAACAAAGAATATTAAGACTTCACCTCAAGTATTTTGAACATTTTGTTTGTTGTTTTTGTTGTTATGTGCTGTTGAGTTGCTTGCAACTCATGGCTACCATGTATACAACAATCCTGAAACCTGTCCTATCCAGTGTCAACTTTACTGTCTCTGACACACCTACCCTCATTACATCAATCACTATATAAATCCGTCTCATCAATAGTTTCCCTCACTTTCTCTGGCCCTCTGCCCTTCCTAGCATGATGGTCTCCAAGGACCAGTCCCTCTTTGAAATTCCATACTTTGGAGTATGTCAGACGAAGTCTCAGAATCCTTGCTTCCAAGAAGCAGCCTGGCTTCACCCTCTCTAGGATGAACCTGTTTCTTTTCCTGGCAGTCCATGTTATTTATATTCAACACTCTTCTGATCAGAAGGGGAAAAAACCCAGTTCCTGGAGAAGGGCAAAATACTTGGTAAAGACTTAAGGGAAAAAAGAGGAAGACCTTCAACAAAATAAATTGGTATAGTAGATGCAACATAGCAACCATTGTGAAGATAGCACTGGATGGAGTGAGTTCTGTTATGTTGGACACAAAGTGATTATGAATTTAAACTGTCTTGACAGTACTTAACAAATAACACAGCTATAATGTTCATTAACACAAAAATTTATGCAGGTATTGGAAATGCAACAATGAATAAGTAATAAAGTAATTTAAGAAGTAATGATCTCATATCAGATGGAATAAAAGATTTGCCCAAGGATTTTGAGCTTTAAATATGACTGTTTTCTTCCTTACTTGAATTACCTTATGCAAATCCCTTGACTTTTAAAAATTCTTTGTTCTCTTTTCATAAATTAATATAATGGTATACAACAACCTCTTTGACTCATCAAGAGTTGTGGTTTCCTTGGAAGCTGAGCATGCTTTATTATTACTGAGTCACTGGATACAAATAAAAATTTATCCACCCCAACAAAGAGGTATCCCTGGGCTCAGAGGATAGAGGATGATCAATTACCCTAGTGTGCCCAAGCCTGTTATGTTTTAGCATTGAAAGTCACAGGTTTTGGGAAATTGGGACATTTGGGCACCTTAAAAGGATTTCATAACTGGAACAACATTTAATGGCCCTCTTTTTTGTAGATTAAGAAAGCAAGGTCCGGAGGCACTGCTGACCTTCCCACCATGCCAGAGCTTCTTCATTAGAAGCAAGATAGATGGAACTTGCAAACTGCAGTACCCAAAAATGCATTATTAAGATCAGTATTTTATTCACTTTCCCTTAACATACCACCTTCTCATTCCACTGCTTCCTACTCCATAATTCTGCTTTTAAAAGTCTTCCTTTTCTTCTCCTTTTCTCCTTCTAAACCAATATCCATGCACCTTCCCATTCATTCAAATAATGAGAAAATATGTACAGATAGAGAGTAAATTGTCCACTGGCACTCAAGATTTACCATAGTGTAGATCTAATCACTTTGCTAGGCATAACTCTTTATTTGTGCCATGTGTTCTATCTTCAGGGAGCTCTGGTGGTATACTTCAGGGTATAGCAATGCTAATCTAAAGGCCAGGCCACTCTTGAGGAAGAAAGATGGCCAATCTCTTCTAGTGCCATCTACAGCCTTGGAAACCCAGTGAAGTCCATTCCAACTCCAGGGCAATGAATTCGTAAGAGATTACATTTTAGGACGCTCTGATGGTACAATCTGTAGCAAATTTTGCTGCTAATAAAAAGACTGTACCTCTTCAGGGTTTGAATCGACCAGCAGATCTGTCGGGGAAAGAGATGGATAGCCTCCTCTCATTTTGATTCGCAATCTCAGAAAAGACAAGGGAGGGCCACTATAAGTGAGAACCAACTCAAGGGCAATGAGTTTATTCTATCTCTAGGTGGCCTTTTCATGTAGTGTTTTAACTAAGAGGTTGGTAGTTCAAATGCACTGGCTAATCCACAGGAGAAAGACAGACAAGTCTCCTATAAAAATTTATAGTCTTACATACCCATTGGAAGACCATTATAAGCTGAAAAGACTCAATGGCTGTGGGATCGATTCTATCTGTACCTCAGTTATCGTAACTATTCAATCTAGTTTGTACATATGAAAACTGGTTTTACTTGAATTCCCTTCACTTGATTTGTGTTTGTCTCTCTTACCTATAGTTTTGCATATTCAGATCCTATCTGTGCCTTGAGGCTTAACTTAAAAACTGTTATGGATCTTCTTCACCACAGAACACTGTCCTCCCTTCTCCACTAATCCTATTCTTTATTACTACTCATATTTAGTATCCACCAATTGTTCATTTGCCATATTGTGGTGACCTGTGTGTTACTATGAAGCTGAAAGCTACACTACCAGTATTTCAAACCAGTATTACAAACAGGTTCATTCATGGTGAATAGGTCTTAGTGGAGCTAAGACACAAAGAAGGAAGGTTTGGTGATCTACTTCCGAAAATTAGCCAATGAAATCTATTCATTCAGTCGTTCATTGACATCGTCACGTTGGAAACAAACCTCCAGTGGGTTTCCAAAGCTGTAACTTGTTCAATAAGAGATTATCTTTTTCCTTCAGAGCTGCTAACAGATCACAAGCATCACAGTGGTGCATGGCCTTTAGGTTAGCATCACAACTACACAATAGGCCACCAGAGCTTCCTTACAGAAACTTTTCAATCGCAGTATATTGTCTAAGACTTAAACTTACTTTAGATATCTTATCAGGAGGGGCTGACTGCTAGGGAAGAACATCATGCTTGGTAAAGTAGAGGATTAATGGAAGCAAAGAAAATGTCAATGAGATGTAATGGTATCAAGACCAGAACAGACTCCTACATCCCAATGATAGTGAAGATAGTGCACGACTAGGAAATGTCTTATTCTACATGATCTCATCATAAGTCAGAACTGATGCATGGCAACCACAAACAGAAAAATCATTCCTAATTTCACTTTCTACCCCACTTTGTCCTTTATTATGTACGGTTGCTGTCTTTCTGATAGATTTCTTAAGGAAAAAAAAAATTTCATTCTCAGAACAAAAAGCTGAATATTTTAAATGAATGGATGAATGAGTAGATATCAATAAGCTATTTAAATTTATCATTATTCGTTTTAAAGACCATCTTCCAGGTTGGCATTGTTTTCTAGGTCTTGAAGAAAAAGTTGTCTAATTCAACCAAATCTTCTCCTGCTCTTCAATAATATTGAAAAATGTGGTTTCATAGTGAAATTAATATGACTGTTTAAATTTGGAAAAATTTTAGGTTATCATTGAGGCTAACAGAGCCAGTCCAAGTGACCATTATAATCACAAGAAGATAAATTTAGATGCATTTATAATGACAGTCTTTGGGAAAATCCCAGAGTTGTGTTTAAGTATAAATTGGAGGGAAACTAGCAAAGACTTAAAGATTATAGAATTTCAGATTAAATTTCAGTATTATAATTCCAATTTTCATTTTAATATTTAATCTACAAATTCCATCTCAAGAGCCATTAAGGTTTTCACAACACATCATTTCTACACTTATATTTGGAAATAGAATTAGCATTCTTCCTTTACCTGGAAATAGAAAATTGTTAAAAAGTTAATAGCTTCCCTAGGCTTCTGCTTCTTTACTATTCAATCACATTGGCTCTGAAATGTGAAAATACTGTGTTGTATGCTCAACAAACTTCAACACCAAGACCTTTATACCACTCAAAACAATGTTTGGACTAGGAAATAAACAATAAGGGCCTACTTTGGGGAAGAAAGTAATTTAATTCATTACACATTTTGCATCATTTTTCTTAGATACAGACAGATAACACATTAAGATTTTAGTCTTATCACAATCATTTAACTAGACATAAAACCATGCTTAGCATATGGGAAATCCTACTGATTTCTCATGATGAATGTTTCAGAGTTTTTGGAGTTGAGTGCTTTCCCGGGCTTGTGTTTGACTTGCAGGACTGCTCTGCTCCGCCCCCCCCCCCCCCAGGAGCAAGGCACTCCAGGCTTGGCCTAGAGTTTAAGGCAGGAAGGGGCTTCAAGCCCCAACAGGAGAGGGGAGTGGAGGCAGCCATGTTCTTCCTGGTTGGCTCCTCCCAGTGTGTTCTGTGACTTCTTGCTGACAAAGCTTAGTGTGGTCCGCATGCGTGCACAGGTATTATGGCAAGTTTTTTAAGTCGAGTGCTTTTTCGGGCCAGGTTAAAATTGTTTTCCTGTCAAACTTTCTTCTAATTGGTATAGCACAGGTCTGTGCATTGCTGTACAGAGGTAACTAGTGGTTGCTGTGATGTTGATCACTGTGACACTGATGTGCCAAACGTGGTAATGGTCACCCATGATGGACAGTGTTTGCTGGAGCTTCCAGACTAAAACAAGCCTGGAAGCAGGAGCGGCATCCACTTCCGAAACGGCTTGCCTCCGGAAACCCTGTGAACAATGCTAAGGCCTTTTGTTCATATGTTCGCTATGAGTTGTCTATGACTCAATGGCACCAAACAACAACAACAATGGTTCAGAAACTAAGGGCCAAGGACATACCCTCAAGCCAGCAGGGAGAGAGAGTATTCTAGAGCCTGTGCCCTGGATTCAGATTTCTAAACTTTTAAACGATGAGAAAATGTTAAAGCCATCCACTTGTGATAATTCTGTTACAGTAGCCTTAGGTGATTAAGATATCCACTTTGTGCAAAGGAGAGGCCCTGTATGACTTTTTAAAAATCGTCAAAACAGTATCACTTATTGTTTACAGTCTCTTGGGCATGTACCAGCAGCATGCAAGGTAGGGATGAAAAAAGTACATACATATTCTAGGACAGTGATCCCCTCTAGGAAGTAGGGAAGGAGACTGGGATAGATAACATTAAACCATGTATTATTTCTGTTATAAAAATAAAGCAAATATAGTTAAAAGTGAAATTTTCATAACTATCTTTAGATTATTTTCAGTAAGTTTGACCTTTTCAAAACTATAAAGAAAACTTCTTAAAAGATACATAAGTAATGTAATGAGCAATGGTTTGAAGCAGCCTTAAATAAGTTCTAGTACAAGGAGGTCTTTCAGCGGTCTTTTTAACATTGCTTGATGAAAGCTTATGACAAATGACTAAAAGAAATGCAATTAAGTGTAAACCATTCCAAGGTGAGGAGGTGATCAAAATGATGCCTACTGGGTACCTGACTCTCCGGCGTTCTGTCCAGCTCCAGGGATGGCTCAAGCTTCGCTGGATGAAGTGATGAACTGCCTTTTCTCCAGGAAATGTTCCATGGATGCATTTCTTTCCACCTGAGCTGTTGATCTGCAACAGACAGTTCAATGTTTTACTACATACTATTTGGACGTGCAATAATAGCATATAAAATTAAGACATAAAATATATAGTATGGGATGGATGTCCTCTAAAAGGGTTGTCAAGTCCAGCAAAAAAATGAGAGATTGAGTATCAGCCACCCCATGGAAAGTGTCCTGAGGGTACCTGGCCAGAGCTTGCCTGGTCTCCTGATAAGTGCATGGCAAAGCGCCAGATATCTATCTGGGGATGGCTTGGTCTCTATCATCTCAGACTTTAGCTCATTTTTAATTGAACAATCATAACTAATCAATTGTAAATGTTATATTAGTGCCCATTTGTATGACATTTTATCACTGTATAAAAATTAACTAAACAAGAGAGCAGTCTGAAAGGCAAATATATTCAATATTAAACAGCAGAACATATGGCACTAAATTGTTACATTCTTTATTGCTGTTTTCATTGCAACACATCCGAAAATTAGTAACTTCACCATACTCTGCACATTTTTATACAGTGATAACGAGACTTTGGTCATTAAAATAATGATGATGGTGAAAGTTTCAGAAAGTAGTCATAGTTCCAGAAGACTGAATGTATGATACTCTCATCATCCTTCTGACCTCGTTATAAAGACAAAAGAATGATGATGACTCCTTCACCTTCGCTTCCATTTGTTTACACCATTTCCAGACTTCCGGTTAGCGTGCTAGCCTGGTTGTACATGCGCAGCAATTTAGGAGTGTTGAGGTGACTTTTCTTGCTCCCTACACCCCACCCACAAGGAGTCCTGGTGGTGTAATGCGCAGCGTAATGTGTTTCTAACTAAAAGACAGAGTTTCTCAGGAGAAAGATAGGCAACCTCCTCCTGTTAAGACTCCTAGCCTGTGAAACCCCATGGGAGCATTACTATGAGTTGAAATAGATTTGAAAGCAGAGAGTTGTTGAGCTGGACTCCATACACCATGCCTGGAACAGCCACAATGACACACACTACGTTTTCTAGGGAGTCCTTATTAGCATGCAAGTGAATGACTCCACCTTGGTATTTTCTGGATGTAAAGTGGCCTTGATGCATAAGCCTTCAGGAATATCAGCTGTATTCCTCCAAGTGAGTAATTTTCCAACACCACATAAGGCACAATTTACAAATGAGTTGTGCTAGTGAAGAGTACTGAATACTGACTATGCCATGGACTGCAAAAAAGAACAAACAAATTTGCATTGGAGAAAGTGCAACCAGGGTTCCCTTAGAGGCAAGGATGATGAAATTGAATTCCCATATTTTGGACATATTGTTAGAAGGACCAGTGCATGAAAAAACCACATCAGACTGAGGAAAGGTCGGCAAAAAAAGATCTTCAAGGAGATTGACTGACACAGTGACTACGGCAATAGGCTCAAGCATGGTGGAGATCATGGCCATGGTGTAGGACAGGACGAGGTTCAGAGGGCCGCTACAATCCATAGTCAACCCCAGAGCATCTAACAATTATAAGCCAAACCACCACCGCCCCCGGCTTTCTCTTTAACATTGCTTGATGAAATCTTATGGGAAATGACTGAAAGAAATGCAATTAAGTGTAAACCATCCACCAAGGTGGGAGGTGATCAAAATTATACCTTTGAAGTATTTAAATCTTCAAAATTTTGTTTCTTTAGTATAGATCAAGGGAGCTTTGGTGGCCTAGTGGTAAGATTCTGCAATGCAATCCCGACGGCATGGACTTTGAATTTACCAGTTCCTCTGTGGGAGAAGGATGGGCAATCTCCTCCCATTAAAATATGGCCTCTGCAAACCCATTGGAGGGTCAGCTACGAGTCCGCTTCAACTCAATGGTACACAACAGCAGAGTGTAGATGAAGAGCTCCCTCAATGACAGAAGCAGTTAAGTGCTTGACTGCTAACTGAGGGCTTGGTGGTTAAATGCACTCAGCATCTAGGAAGAAAAGCATGCCAATCTGCATCCAGTAAGGTCACACAAGTCTTGGGAATTCTATGGAGAAGCAATTCTACACACAGAAAGTTGCCTTAAGTGGAAATTAACTCTATCTTAACTAGGCTGATCTTAAGTAGGCTGATATTTCCTCCCAGTAGTTCTCAAAGTTTGGTAGTTATAATCAGCATCAGCAACTCCTGTGAATTTGTTAGAAATGTCAATTCTCAATCCCACTAAGTAGCCAGATCTACTTAATCAGAAACTCTGGAAGGGCAGCCCAGTAATCTACTTCAACATATTCTGAGGCTTGTTAAACTTTGAGAACCATGAATTACTCTCAATTCCCATCCATCTGGAGATGATACCTCAGATTCTGGCACTCTCTGACCTTCAGTTTCAAATTTTCCACCAACTGAGTGATATTCTACTTCATCTGTCTGTGCCTCAGTTTCACTATTTGTAGGGTTAATAACAGTATGATTATAACATTATGGATTGAAGAAGTCTTGGTGGCACAGTGGGTTGACTACTGGGCTGCTTACAAAAGCTTTGGGGTACAAACCCACCTGTTGCTTCTCAGAAGAAAGATGAGTCTTTGCCCAGAACGATTTACAGACTCAGTCCAATAGTGTCACTAGGAGCTGGAATTAAGTTGGTGGAATGAGTTTGGGTTATGGCCTATATCCTCCCAAAATTTAGTTAGAATCTTAATCTCATAGCTGTGGATGTCTTGTTTGAAAATGGGCTTTTTGTTATGTCAATGCAGTGTGATTAAGTCTAATAATTTTTGAGAGCTCCAGTGGCACAGTTCACAGGGAATTGCGATGATAAATACAGTGCCTCTCTGGGGTTCAAACACATCAGAGGCTCAAAGACAGAAAAATGTACAATCTCTTTCCATGTGATTTCCAGCTTCCAAAAACCCACTAGACAGTCAACTGAGCTGGTTTCACCTCCACAGCAATGAAAGTAGAAAAGAGTAGGGGGGAAAAGAGCCAATTAGACCTAGATTCGAACATAAAAAGGAATGAGGAAAGAAAGCAATAGATGCTACCTGGGGATTACCAAGTAACAAAGGTAAGCCTGGGGCTATATGTTAGGAGGGAGGATGTCCACACACCCAGGGAAACACCGGTTTGACTTTTAACCTCCAGACTGGTGAGAAAAGAAATATATCTTCTTTAAAGCTACCCACTGGTGGTATGTGTGTTATAGGTGCACTGGGAAACTAAGACTTATGCCTACCCATAGAGTAGATGTGACAATTAAGTGGGCTGATTTAATAACTGTTAGCTATTTTTATTAAGTTAAATTACTTACAGAGGCAGCTTCTCAGGAGGGACCTGAGTCTTGCCCTGGGAAAACCCCTTTACCTTTCTGAGTCATAATGACTTCATCTGTAGAATGGAGATAACGACCTTGGTCCCCTTGCCTCGCTGGGCTTGGTGAAGACAGAGTGAGAAACATGTGTAAGCACCTCATAAACTGAAAGAGCTATTCAAAGGCAAGGCGCAAACACATGCCACAACACCCAGTTGGCTATGTGATTTTTCCCTTTGTCAGCTGCTATGCAAACCCAGTGAACGCTATGAGCCTCTTCTTCCACCAACCAAACATTCTACGCCATTCATATCGAAATCAGCTGTTATGGCCTGGAAGCTATTTGTCTAGTGTCTTGGTGTAGTATTAATTTAGATACTAGACTCTCTTTCTCCTCTTCAATGACATTCTTCTAACTAAATAAACATTTGTCATTTCACCAGTGGTTTCCACGAGTTACAAACACGGGGCAGTGAGCAGTATGCTTTACTGCTGGTATCCTTCCAAACATGCATAGATTATCTATACTAAAATATAATATAAAATAAATAATATAATAATAAAGAATTTAAGTAAATAATATAATGTATATAAAATATAATAAGGATCATTTATGGAGCAACAATTAGAAACAAGGTACTGAACAAAGGCTCTATATATGTAATTCCATTTCTTTCTCAGATAATTTCATGAAGCAGGCACTGTCTGTCTCTGTTTTCTAAACAATGAAACAAAGCTGAGAGGGGGTTAAGGGACTACCCCAAAGTTTTTCCAACCAGCAAGATCTTGTTGACTCCTAGAGCTCCTTCCATCCATCCACCCTGTAAAACATAACTGCCTTGTCCTGAAGCTCTCTGGGCATTTTGAAAAATTAACACCTTAAGATGTATTAGTGAAGTAGCTACTATCAAATGTCTGTCAGTAGGAACACCTGTGTTTGTGTGGGGCCAAAACTCATTTTAGAGATGCATGCTCAAGGGACATTTGCTTCTCCTCAACATACTTTGTCACCAGAAAAATTAAGACTCTGCTTAGGATGGACACCTAATTTTTCCTACCCCATCCACTACCAACCTACTTTTCCCAACAACAAACCTACTGCACGTGAGTCAGTACTCACTCATGGTGACCCTCCACTGAGTTTCCAAGCCTGTAAATCTTTATGGAAGGAGATTGCTCCCTCCTTCCGCCTCAGAACAGTGGGTGGCTCTAAACCAATGACTGTTCTGTCAGCAGCCCAACATGTAGCACCCCATGTTATCAGAACCCCTCAATTACCACAGTTACCATTATTTTCTTTACACCTACTGTACTGGTTTATGTATTCCTTACTTGCATCCTAGGGACCTACTGGTTCTTACTCAACAACTGAAATTCGGTCACTTGTTCATTCAAAAATCTCTCTTATTGACTTTCTTTTCTTTCTCGTCGATATGCATGGTCACTTGGAAAAACTTGTCAGGTGATATTGAATCAAAATGTCTCATAGGATATTCTTGGCTGTTCTCTAAGTAGATCAGCAGGTCTTTCCCATGTGGAACCTCTGGGTGGAATCAAACCAACAACCTGTAACTTTAGCAACAAAATGATTAATTATTGGCACCATCAAGGATCCTCTGGAAAAACCTAAATATCTATAAAATCATAAAGTTTATTTGGAAGTGTGGACTACATCAAGATATAGTATCTACGCATAACTCCATATTAACATTTGAAAAATATCCGAAGATTACAAAATTGATGGTTTTGCAAACCTACGACCACAGAAGTTTAAATGAAGACCTTCCTTGAAATATACCCTTTCTGAAGGCTTTGGACACCCCTTTAGGGACACCCCTTTCTCCCTCCTGCAACCAGTGGAACCAAGACTCAACATTCTATTCTATTTAAAAGTGTTTTGTCTTAAACTTTGTTGGGAAAATAAAACAACAATAATAAAAAAACCTCTTGTCATTTCCTAGTTATAAAGACCTGAGGACTGCCCTCCAGAAATACATGAATAGATTAATTTGCTAATTCAAATGCAAATGAAATATATTTCAACGGATCTCCTCTCTCACCCCACACATGAATTCTGCTGTGCTGCAGAGTGCATTTGCTTCAACTTTTGAAGTATGTTCATCAAATTCCTTAGCTACTTGCATGAATGGTATGAATTTACAGCATGCTAGTCTGGTTGAAAATAGCATTATAACATAAAATGCATCATTAATACTTTAAAACCCAGGATGATTTATATTTATATAAATAACATAAAAGAAGCCAATTAAACCAAAGTCACTGGAGTGTAAATAACATAAAAACTTATTGTTCTGTAAGCTACTGAAAATAAACTAATAATGAAAGTATTTATCATATGTCTAGAAACCAAGCAGGTACGAGTGGATTAAGGCAACTGCAGGGGAAACATTTTTATTTTCCTGCTGTTATTAAATGCAGGCCCAACATTTTCCTCTGATTCAGATCCATTTAAAAATGCAACATTCTATTGGAAAGTTACCTTTTTGCATTTGAGTAATTAATAATTTAAGTGTACAACGACGTCTTGATTCAAATACTTGGTAATCTGACTGGGAAGATATTTAAAATTCATTACAGTACATTAAGCTTGCAGTGAACAGTTAGCTTCATTGCAAAATAAATAAATAGCCAATTTGCTTTGATCAGCAGAAATTCTGATAAAATCAGCAAAACACCAATTAAAATGTGAAAAATGTCGCTTACCGTAGTTATTCTAATGGAACATAGACTTAGAGGAAAGAACTGATTCAATGTTTATTTTCCTATCAGCTGTGGCTCTCAAGAGTAAATCTTTTCACTTTTTTTTTTCTTTTCACTTTTTGCTAGTGTTCTTAGCTCCTCCACAATTCTATGTTGATCCAGTGCTAGAGCAACTTAAGGTGTTATGTAACAGGACAAACCTATAGGGGCTATAGCTGAAATGGAATTAGATTCATTTTCATGCCAATTGTTTTCTTTAAGTGTTGTGGCAGTCTTCTCACTGTGGCAAAGTGCTGTTAGCGAATTAGGAGAAGCTGACAATGATTATCCACAATCTTTCTCGTGCATTCATGGAAGCTGTCCTCATTTGAGCCAGTTTCTCTTAAAGAATCATGACCATTTGCCTCTGCTTCTTGCCCCTTGGTCACTTGGACCCATCTATCCAATGCTACGACACGGCTATTTTTGTCTACAATAATCCAGTCTTCTGTCATAGCATGGCAAGTTCAAGTGCAGTGTGGGTTTACTCTACTTTAAACATTGAATCTAGGGCCCATTGCCAAGTAGAACTCTATCAGCCCTGGAACGACCCAGGGCTTCAAACCAGTTCATTGTAGCTCGATCTCCTGAGGAGGCATTACCTTTCCACCTCAGTTAACTTAATTCGGAATCTACATTTTAAGCCAAAAATCACCTAGGGTGATTTGGAGAATTTGTTAAAAGACAGATTTTATTTAGCACTTTTGAAGCAGGGAGCCCTGGTGTAATCCCTAGGGAGGTGCATTACTAAGCTGGCACATCTCTGGTGGTTTGAATCCACCAGTGGCTTGAAGGGAGGAAGATGCGAAATCTCTTTTCATGTGAAATTCTCAGCAAAGGTTCTTTGCATATTTGCCAAACCACTGAGGATTATGACCCAGTGATGCAGATGCATAACTTGAATTACAACCAGCAACACCTTCAGCTTGCACCTTGACTTTCAGTGTATGCTGCCACCAGACATACATTGTTGATGTGAAAAATAGCCAGATGGAGTACTTTTCTTTATCATTGTAATAAATGTAAAATTTTGGATAGTAGGAAAATTGCTGAGTGAGGATAAGTAGAATAGTAATAGATGTTAAAATGTTCTGCATATTACTTATTGTCTAGCACTGTGCTAGATTATAAGTATTGTATTAATATAGTTAATAATTCATGGCATTTTAAAAAAAACACAAAAACCCAAACAACCAAAACACACACACACACACACACACACACACACACACAAACCCAACAAAACAACCCAGAATGAAATTGGTTTGAAGCTCTGTACGGACCACTGAGTTCTGCCTGAACATCAGTCTAGTTAATTCTAAGGCAAATGCTTGGATGAACATAAATTCGCAAACTTACTGCCAGAAAGCCTATCCCATCTCCTAGGGACCAGAAAGGACAGAGGAGAGCTTCTCCAGATTTCCAAGACTGGGCCTTTATGACAACTGAGGGGGTCAAGCCACCAGCCTTTTGATTAGCAGCCAGGAACTTAAATCACTGTGCCACCAGTGTTCTTTCTCCAGAGCTCATTTGCGAGAAAGCAATTTTCAGTTTCTCAGACCTTTGAAATGGAAAGAAAATAGCTTGGGTGGAAGAAGGGAAAAGAATTTAACACTTAGTTACATATCCTGTTTACAGATTTTCTTTTGTAAAAGAAAGAAATACGGTTACTATAAACTGCAAATTGAGTTTTCTTTTCTCATTGGCCTTTCTTTGTGGGTAGGTTTACTTGACAGAAATCGACGGATTCATTTCTAACAAGCAAGGTGGAATCTCTGAGTTCTGGATACTTCAGAGATCAGTAATAGGAAAGCAATGTACAAAATGAAAACAGTACTGCAGTCTCGTGGGTGTTGGTTTCTTCCTTTGAATATTCTTAAAATGTTGCATCATCACCTTTTCCACAATTACATGCAATAGACATTGAAGAAGTTATAAGAAAACCCTACATGAGGAACTTGGCCCATTGGCAGATGAACTTTCTCATTATCCATTTAGGAAGAGATAGAGCCTAAATGTAAGCAAATCCGCATTTCAAAAACCCCAAAATAATATTTTAAAATCTCAGAGCAACCCATAATGAGTTAAAAATTAAGTGAATTAACAGTCATATAACTGAGTTCACAATAACTGTTTCGGAAGTGATTTCCCTCATTTAAAGTTTTATCCGATTATCTGCATTACATTTCATACTTTGGATTTCCAGATCTTCTATAGTTGGAAGGTTCCTTTTAATGATATGAGAACAGGCCTGTCCATTTTACAATAAGTTCTGCATATATGCCTTAACATATACACCACAAAATTTAACCTTGAATATGTCCATATGAATTTAAGAGTGTATTTGTATCCTTAAAGCAGAGTGGAGAGGCACATGAGCCTAGCTGTAACCAGTCATTTGTTTTCATTTGATTAGAAAGCATAATGGTATAATGAAGTTATCAAGGCCTGTGTACAAACTTCAGTCACCTACCTTTCACTCTAACTTTGCTGAGCTCTTCGGAAAGTATTTTAACCTCAGCTAGCCTTACTTTCTCTTATTTAGTAAATGGTTAGGTTGCCCATAATTGACAAGATTGCTGTGAAGATTAGATGATCAGGCATCTAAAGCACATAGCCATCACTTAATAAATTACAGCCCTTCTAATAAATTATCACCATGCTGAGTTCCAAGAACACCAACAGGCAAATTATTTCAATATAGAGTCTTGGTCCTTAATAAGGTTGGCAGGTTTAGCAGTGTAAATATATCCTTTTGTTTTAGAAAAAAAAAGAAAAGTAATACAGAATGGCATATGAGGAGTAAAAAGATACTAAAAATTATTCACTATTGCCTGAAATCCAAACACAATTGCTAGATATTTCTAGAATTTCTTATTGCATAAGGACCTTACAATTTTATGTCTCAATTTTCTGGGACTCAAGCAAAGGTTGAAGTTAAATGTTTCAATTATTACTTTAATTCTTCATTTTACTTTGGGCATAAAGAAGGAAAGTTTCCGCTGTCACTCTGGGCGTCCTTGGGACACTATGACATGCAATCAACATCACCTGAGCAGACTGATAATTCAGAGGCTATGATGCCCTTGTTTATAGCACCTTCAATTCCACAGACATTTTTACTTGACTAATTCACTGTGCCATCGCAGGAAGGGGGCAGGGAGGAAATCATTCAAACTAAATGCAACTTTGAAGTTCAGTTACTTGGCTGGAAACCAGCAGATAAATTGACAATTGCAAATGATCTGAAATTTGAATGATTCTTTTTACACTTCAACTAAATCTATTGAGCACACCCAAATAATTTAAAAGTGCTGAAAATAAGCAGTATTGGGGATTAATGAAAGCAATATACTCACTCTGTTGCATTTATTATTTTTAAATTATAGTACTCCCGCTAGAAGGAATGCAATGAGGTTGAAATGAAGCAATTTTGTTGTTAAATATTGTCATTTAAAATAAAATGCAGTGACTCTGGAATGAGAATAGCACAAGACATTACTCTTTTCTATTTATTCTGAGTAACTGGCCACTGCGCCTCCCTCTCTTCAACAGCAGTCACAAGGAGGTCTCGAGTCTTAGTGGCCACACACAGCATAACCACAGTTGGCACAGAGATTGGTTGGGATGTGAGGCCTAAGGACAGGTGAGAGCTCTTCAGGTTCACCTACACAACTTTCTGCCTTATATTTGTTTTGTTTTTCTTTTGTTATGGAGTGGCTCTAACCTAGCACCTCAAATAACAGAGAAGAGTCAACACTGGTCTTAGAGACATGGGCATAAGACAAACAGGGGCTTTGGGACTCTTAATAATTTTGAGTCAGTTCCACATTTCCCTTGAACTTCAATTTTGTTACTTGAAGCATATTGTTGTTGTTTGATGTTGAGTCAGAATTGACTCATAACTGACCCTCCAGTGGGTTTTCAGAAGTAGTAAATTGCTTGGGAGGAGACTGCCCGTCTCTCTCCCATGGAGCAGCTGGTCGATTTGGGATTATACAGCACAGCTTCTTACTACTAGACCCCCAGAGCTCCCTTGACTAATAGGAGATAATTATCTATCAGGTAGGACGTTCTGGTGGGTAGTCTACAGGAAGTTGTGATGCTAACCCAAAGGTGGTAGTTTGCTAGTAGTTTGAATCCACCAGCAATTACGCAGGAGAAAGATGGGCAATTTCCTCCCACGTGATTTACAGCCTCAGAGACCTGCTGGAGGGTTCTGACTCCACAGCAATGAGGTTTTTGAGATCTACCAGGTGGAGTTGTTGTGAATACTAGACATATTTATGCAAAGAGCACACAATTTGTGTGTAACAGAAATGGTAGTTGTCATGTCTTGGGGATTCCTTCACTCACTTATTACCCTTAAGTCAGAACTGAATCATTTCTGGCCCTCCAGCAGTTTCCGAGGCTGTAAATCACATGGAAGGAGAGTGCTCATCTTTCTCCCTCTGAGCTGCTGGTGGGTTTAGATCTCTGGGATAATAGTACAGTGTCCTATGGAAATGAGAATCACAGGAAGAAGTGGGAAGAATGTAGTTACATTGGGGTATGAGAAATAAGTTCATAAAACAAAATAGGTACAAAGAGCTGAATGTAAATAAAGTATTTTTAAACTTTCATTCAAATTACAGTAGAAAGTTTAAAAAACAAAATGAAACCTAAATTATCTGTGAAGCATAATAACACTAAGTATGCAAATACTACTGGAAAAGCAGTCATTGAAAATCTTTGGGAGAACAAAAGTTCTACTCTGGAATCAACCCAATGGCACATGGGGCTTTTTCATCACTGTTCTCACAGCTACTATTTTCATTTTTATTTTTTCCTGTTTTATTTATTTAGAAATGGAAACCACCTAAAGAAGAGTTGTCAGACAAGGTACAAAATTCTCAGTAAAAGGTGACGTTCACAAAAATGGTGAATAATTGTTTAGAAACTCATTTATACCAAACAACTCTTTGTTGTCTATCTGGACTTCAAATTTCACAAATTCTTCCATTTTCCCTTTAGTCTGGTAACTACAAAGTGCTAAAAGAGTAAGCTGTGCCTGATTCACAGTGTTTTCAGGTGCTTTCCATGCACTTGAAAGCTGGGCAATGAATAAGGATGCCAGAAGATGACTCAATGTCTTCAAACTGTGGTGTTGGCAAGAGTATTGAATATCTCATGGACTGTCAAAAGAACAAACAAATCTATATTAGAGGAAGCACAACAAGAGTGCTCCTTGATTAGGCAAGGATGATGAAATGTCTCACATACTTCAGGCCTGTTATAAAGAGGGGACAGTCATTGGAAAAAGACTTCACACTGGGAAGAGTGGAGGGTCAGACAAAGAAGGATCCCCAAGGAAAGGGATTAACACAGCAACTGTAACATTGGGCTCAAAGGTCAGTACTTGTGAGATAGTACAGATAGGGTGGGTTTCTGGTCTACTTTTCATAGAGTCACTATGCGTTGTAGTCAACTCAACGGCACCTAAAAACAACAAGAAAATGGCAACTCTAAGCAAAAAAAAAAATAAAAAAAAACAGACAAAAAAACCCTCAAACACCCAAATCTCTACTAGGTTGCTGCTGTTAGGTGTAATCAAGTTCAGTATGACTCATAGCAACTCTATGAGCAAGAGAGCTGAACCCTGTCCTGTCCTGTGCCATCCTCATCATTTCTGACATACTTAAGCCCCTTGCAGCAGTACGGTATCGGTCCATCTGGTTGAGGGCCTTCCTCTCTTTCACTGACCTTCAACCTTTCTAAGCATGATGTCCTTCTCCAAGGAATAGCCAACAACTTGCCCAAAGTATGAAAGATTACGTTTTGTTTTCTTTGCTCCCAAGGAGCACTCTGGCTACACTTTCTTCAAGACATATCTGTTTGTACTTTTCACAGTCTATGGGATATTCAATACTCTTCTCCAACACCACAGCTCAAAGCTATCAATTCTTTTGTCATTATTATTTTCCAACTCTCAAAAGCCTAGCAAGTGATTGAGAGGATCTCTCAATTTGAATGGTCATCCAGGTTGAAAAGGTCTGAATCAGGTACACCTTAGTCCTTAACTGGCATAATTGCTCCTCAGTAATTTTGAGAGGCCCCTGACTACAGACTTTCTCAATATAATACATCTCCTAATTGCTGGAACCAAGAATATTGATTGTATATCCAAGTAAGATGAACTTGTTGAAAGTTTCAATCTTTTCTCCATCTATCACAAAGTTGTCTCTGTCCAGTGGTGAAAATGTTTGTTTTCTTGGTGTTGAGATGTAATTCACATTGAAGGTTATAATATTTGATCTCCTGCAGCAAGTGTGTCAAGCCCTCCGCACTTTCAGCAAGCAAGGCTGTGTCACCGTCTGCAAAATGCAGGCTGTTGATGACTCTTCCTCCAATCCTGTTGACACAATTTTCTTCACAGAGTCCAGCTTTACAAACAATTTGCTCAGCATACAAACTGAGTTGTTAGGGATACAGAATAAATCCCTGATGCACCCCTTTCTGGATTTTAAATCATGTAGTGTTTCCTTGCTCTGTTCCATATGGCCTCTTGTTCTAGGTATAGGTTTTGTATGAGCACAATTAACTATTTCAGAATTCGCATTCTTTTTACCATTAGCCATGATTTATTATGACCCAAACAGTCAAATGCCTTTGCATAGGATGCTCACTGGGATGAATTAGTCACTAATTCTGCTGTAATTTTTATGTTGTCTTAATGTTATTTTCTCTCTAAATTTTTGCATGATGACAAATCCGTTATCAAAACAAAAGGACATAGGGACATACGCTGTCATTTCAGGCCAGCTCTGTTTTCCTTGGTGCAGGGTTCTGTAAATGTGGGGCCCTCAAGGGTGCTTTCTTCTCAAAAATGAAAAATGAAGCAATAAAATAATGAACTTAGTAAGGTACTAAGGATGGCATACCCTTAAGTGGGCGGTCAATCAGTGTGGAGCTCAACACAGGGAAAGGAGACAAGAAAGAGCAGCTTTTTTTTTTTTTTTGCAAAAATGGGTAACATTTTTGGCTGCGATCGGAAAAACTGAAACTTTGCGTCTGTCTCATGGCTGCTCTGAAGAAAGAACTGGCAATCTACTTCTGAAAACTCAGCCACTGAGTTTTATCAAGCACAGTTCTACTTGGGGACACATGAGGTTCCCAGGTTTCCATGGGTTGCAATCAACTTAATGGCAACTAGTTTGGGGTTCTGGTTTATTCACTTACTCATTCAGCAAGTATTTATTGAGCTCTAGCTACCAGGAGCTCTGGTGCCTTGTTCTTTCGGAAGAAGATGCCCTACTAACCCGAAGGCAACACATCTCCAGTGATTGAAATCCACCATGGACTCTGTGAGACAAAGACCAGGAGTCTCCTCCTGTGAAAGTTAGCACTTCAAAAATACAAGGGTCAGTTATGAGTTAGTTTCAATGTCACAGCAATGAGGGGTTTTTTACTACATGGCAGGCACTGAATAAGTTACTGGAAATACAACAGGGAACAAACTCTGCTGTTGGGAGTTATGGTATAGACTCTGCTTTAGAACTCATTTCCTACTGAGGAGATAGCAGACAAAAACATTTCTGTTAGATGAGAAGTGCTGGGTAGAGGGAAAATGAGGACGAGGCTAGTGGGTGACAGGGAGCTTTAGTGTCCAGACAGTGGGCAGGGAAGAAAAGCATTGCTGACAAGTGATATTTGAACAAACTCTTCAGAGATCCTGGAGGACAAGTCACATGAGGAGGTGGGGAAAATGCAAAATCCCTGATGCAAGTGAATGTTTAACAAGGAAAATAATATTCTTTTCCATTTTTGGTAAAAAATACGCACATTAAGCATACTCCCATTTTAAACTTTTTGAAACTGTTAAAAAACCAATTATGACACATATTGTACAGTGACTGGGTACATTCTTCCCATGGTGTCAGCCTTTCTTGTTTCCGCTCTAGTTGTTTCACATTAACTTAGCCTCATGACCACCCAAACTTCTCATCTGAGCTTAAGTCTTACTATTGTCCATTTGATTTTATTGGATATTTTTAAAAATAAATTTCAATATTTAAGGATAACATCTTTTACTTTTTGAGCTGAACGGCTGTTGTTCCTTGAAAAATGGCACAACCAAAAGAAGCAAACCTCATGATCACTGAATTGATTCCACCTTCTGACAACTTGCCACCAGATCTCTGAGACTGTAAACCTTAACAGAAGACTGTCTTGTCTCATTTTTTCTGTGGAGCAGTTGGTGGGTTCTACTTGCTGACCTGTGGCCCAACACTTCACCTACTTACTATGCCATCCCAGTTCAATTGTTCAAAGACTGTCATCTTAAACTTTAAAAGATCATTTCTAAACTCAAGTGTCCATCAGTGGATTAGTGGTTAAATAAACTATGGAATTAAGGGGCAGGGGGGAAGGTAATTTCTAAATTTAAGAGTATTCCAGGCCAGCAGAAACATTGGACCCCAAATTTGAAATCTTTGGGAAGTTAAAGCTCTGATGCACATTGTTGTTGTTATGGTTATGTGCCATCGAGATGGAGCCAATCCATAACTGATCCTCCAGCACCAGGTTTTCAGAGGCAGTAAATCACGTGAGAGAAGACTGCCTATCCTTCTCCTACAGAGCAGTGGGTAGATTCAAACCACATGCCTTTGGGATTGCAGTACTGCTTCTTACCACTAGATCACCAGCACTCCCAACACTGTTCCACATTAGGAAACTCTTTAGAAATGAGTCTGGTACAGAAAGTATATTTTGTTTTCAACAAGCCTGAATATACAATGTCCAACTTGGTAAAATGGGCTTCAGGCTAAGTCTACACTATTTAAAATCTTTTAAAAATACAGCTAGAAAATTTCTTAGTTTATTCAAATTTTCCTACTCCTTGAACTCTTGCTCATTAGCACAATTTTCAGCCCACTTTCAGTCCAATTCAAGCACTATTTGCAAAACTTATTTTGACAAGTCCTTGTGTGTGTGCCAAGTTTGAAATGGTGCCCTTTCAAAAGGCTATATCTGAGTAGAGCAAACTTTTTCCCAGTTGTTGCCATTGCCTACATGCATTCCACCTGACCACAGTCTGATACTCTCATAGCATCTCATGATCTCATAACACCTGAATGCTCTACTCAACCTGGGATCTGAGAATGGGTCAAAAGCTTTGTGCTCATGTCATCCTATTCCATTTTTGCTTTCTATTTCAATCATTTTCCCCTTCTTAGCTTTAACTTCTATCCTGCGTAGTGTTATTAGCAAATTATGTTCCTTCACATGACAGACAGGCAACCTGGTCTATGACATTTTCAATCTAGTCATCATGTAGTATGGGTAACTTGATACAACGGCCTTCAGGATAAGTCTACACTATTTAAAATCTTTTAAAAATGCAGCTAGAATATTTCTTAGTACTTTCAAATTTTCCTACTCCTTGACCTCTTGCCCAAAGTATCCTCTCCTTAGCAACATGCCCAAAGTATGTGAGACACGGTTTTATCATCTTTTCCTCCAAGGAGCACTCTGGTTTCACCTTTCCAAGACCTGTTTGTTCTTTTGGCAGTTCATGGGATAACCAGTATTGTCCTTCAATACCACACTTCAAAGGCATCAATTCCTCCTCTGTCACCCTTATTCATCTTCCAGCTCTCAGTTACATAGCAAATGACTGAAAAGACCCTGGCCTGAATCAGGCACATCTTAGTCTTCAAACTACTATCATTGCTTCTCAGTAATTTGGAGACATCTGAGACTACAGACTTTACCAGTGCAATACATCTCCTGTTCCCCTGACTGCTAGTACCAAGTTTACTGATTGTGGGTCCAAGTAAGAATAACTCATTTACAGTTTCAATCTTTTCTCCATCTATCATGATGCTCATAAGTCCAGTGATGAGGCATTGCCAGAAGAGGCTATTCCTTGGAGAAGAATGTCTTGCTTGGAAAAATAGAAGGATAGCAAGGGAGAGAAAGACCCTTTACCAAGTGGATTGACATAGCAGCAATGTGGTTGCTATGTCAGAAATTGTCAGACTGGCCCCAGATAGGACAGAGTTCAGATATGATGCTCATAGAGTCGCTATGAGTCATACTTGACTCAGTAGAACCTAACAACCACCACAATAGAGCTTTTGTGCTTTTTAAGAATAGAACAGAATTATTTCAAATAGATAAATTTTAATGTGCCAGTCCTACAATAAAGTGGTTCTTGGGATCAGTAATTGTCCTTAGTTGTACACAAAATAAACACTTCTTTCATTTACATTCTTTTCTTCTGTATATAGTACAAAAATCAACTCTAGTAAATTGTTCTGTTAGAATTTACACATTCAGCAGTTTAAAAGGATTCTTCTTTTTAAAGTATTTTTGCTTCTTTCAATAAATATTTTATCACTAAGGTGGTGGGAAAGTGGATATTAGGGCATCGTTTCTGGTACTGTTCTTAGAATAATTAACACTGATACTTCCAGAACATTGGAACATGAATGATTATCCTGGTGGAGCTTTTACTGGCGGGATTGTAAAATGGTGTAACCATTCTGGAAGGCAGTCTGGCACTTCCTCAAAAAGCTGAACACAGAAATTCCATACGGCCCAGCTATCCACTACTTGGAATATACCCTGAGAAAATGAGAACTGAGGCACAAACAGAGACTTGTACAGCAATGTTCATAGCAACATTCACCATTTCAAGAACATGGAAACATCCCAGATATCCAACCACAAATGAATGGATTGAGAAAGTATGGTACATTCACATAATGGAATACTATACAGTACACAGGCGCAATAACTTTGTAAATTATTACCTAACTTGGGAGGGACTAGAGAGCATTATGCTGAGTGAACTCAGTTCTACAAGGATAAATATTGTATAAAACCGTTATTGTAGAATGAGTATAAGGATCCAGGAGGGGTGGGAGAGGCTGGAAGCAGAGGTAAGTGGATGTGCAGGGGGAGGAAGGATTAATCATTGGGTTGTACAATTTTATGGAGGGGGTGAGGGAAATTGAAAGAATTTACATTCAATTTTTGTAAATAAATAGTAGGAAAAAATCATAATGCTATCTAATGGTAAAAAAAAAAAAGTATAGTTGAGTATTTGAAGTCCCAGGAACAATGGACTCCCTTGAGCTTCCTAGACAAGGACCTGCTTATGCCTCTGGCTATTTTCAGTAATATTTCTCAAGAATAATTGGTGTTCTTGCCAACACAGTCACCATGAAATGAAGAGTCATTTAGGTAGGAAGTTCCCCACCTTGAATCTCTGTTGAGAGATATACAAAAGTGAAAAGTGCTTAATTAATTTATGGAAGTTAACCAAGTTCTCCTATAGGGAGGTAGTTTCCTCTATTATAACTAAAGTTTACAGAACCCTTTAGGGGTTGTACACAAGAAAAAGACTGACAACCCAATTACAAAATGGGCAAGAGACATGGAAAGACTTTCCACAGAGGAAGATTTTCAGACACCCTACTTTTATTGGCTTTTACCATTCCTAGGTCTGGTTTCAATTTTAAAAACGAAAGACTTAAAAAAAAATAAAAAGAATTATCCACCTCATCTGCAAGCCTGGTTTTATCTTTCTAGGATTATTGGCCTCACATTGACTGCGTCATGCTGGAAATCTAATCTACAAAAGAGACTTTTATTAATTAAACACCAATGTCCCTATCTATTTTAAAAAAAAAACCCATCAGCCTTATTTCTATAGTACTGCTAACAGAATGAATGGTTTTAACAAACAAAATTTTAATTTCTTACAGTTCCCCACCAATCAATTATGTTGATTTCAACTCATAGAAACCCTCCATCACGTTCCCAAGACTCTGTGAGAGACTACCCATCTTCCTCTCTGGGAGCAACTGGTGGATTTAAACCACCAACCTTTTGGTTAGCAACCCAATACATGGGTAAGTGACACCAGGGTTCATCTCTCACAGTTTAGGAGGATGGGCATACAAATTCAGGGTGCAGGAGGGAACAGTCAATTCTGGAGGAAGATTCCTGTTTCCTTCGGTATCTGTAGGCCCAGCATACCTTGGAGACCTCCATGAATGTTGGCCTTCTAAGCACAGAGGTCTGGGTTCAAATGGAATGCACTCCACTCCTGGAAATGTCTTGGTGGTACTAAGATCCATTCCTGGTTGAAATCCTCTTTCCTTTTCTTTCTCCTAGAGAGCTCTGGTGGCCTAGAAGGTAAAGAGTTGTGCTGACAACTCAAAGGAGGTAGATTCACCAGTTCTTCCTCCACGTAATTTACAGACTCTGAAAATCTGCTGGAGGGTTTTCTATGAACCAGCAATGAGTTAAGTTGTTGAATTGAATTTCTTTCCCATGAGACAAGAGGTGTTCCAAGCCATACCCCTAAAAAATTCCCCTTGCATCTGGTAAAGTTTATAATGGCATTAAGGGGCATTTGACCCCATCCTTAATCTTCTTTTAACTGCTGGGTCTATCAGACCCTAGGGGATCATTATAAAAACTTTTACATCACTGTATACATTTATTTGGGGGAGACACAATTCAGTCCTTGACACTATTAGAACATGGAAGTACTCCTGAACATGTTCTTTAGAAACAATGAAGAAGAATTCTAACCTCCCAGAAAAATCTTTTCCGTTTACAACCAAAAAAAAAAAAGTTGAAAACAACAATTATAATCTCTTTCTCACCAATTCCCCTCAGATAACCTGAAGAGTTATTGAGACAGAGTAGGTTCTGGTAAGCAAACACCATGAAAACTTAATGCATCTGTAGGTAAAGAAAAATAAAGTTTCCTCTCCATGCTGCTCTGTTATCCTGCTCACTTCTTAATAGTCTTACATTCATAAAAGGCCAAAGGACTCTGACCTTGACAAGCTAACTGAGCAGGAAAAGGCAATCATGTGTACAAGGCTGTCACCCATCCCACAAATTATGATAAAATATACCTCAGCATCGGAAAAAATAGTTGCATGTCTCCAGTGACATCCCCAGTAGTACATTTAAGGATTTGAATAGAACAGCAATTTATTTTGCACTAACATGTTTTATGGTTATCATCAAGCATTATGTCTTTGGAGACTGAAAGGTGATGCTTTTATGGACTCTGGCTCCTTGTTGCATTATCTTCACAGCTCAGAAATTATCTCTCTCTCTCCCTCTTTTTTATTCCCCCTTCATACCCTTTACTATTGGCCCCCATTTAACAAAGCAGCTGTTTCCATAAAAGAAAAGTGCAGGGGGTGGAGGGGCGGAAATAAAATGAAACCACATTAGACAAAGGGCACAAACGAACAGATTTCCAACCCTGAATAGTTTCAGAATGAATGATTATCTGGCTAATTAGTGAAATAAATAATAATAATTGCCTGTCCCTCCTCATTAGAGCCCTTGATAGCAAATGGAAGCCCAGTGCAGAGTTCCAGGAAGCTGGCTTCATAGCGGAGGACTCAACTCTGAATTGAGAAAGAGAGGCATGACTCTATCTTGTAAATGTCCTCCTGCCAACTCCTTAAGCTGGAAGATTTTTTAAAAAGGAGGAAGATGGGAGCTTCAGAATCTAACAGGGCGAGACTTGTGGTATAGAGAGGGGGTTTTCCTGTCTGTTTTCCATACTTAGGAATCATGCTTTTGGAGAACCCAGAATAATCCTTTACTGCTAGTTAGTATGTAAAATGGTATGGCCAGGGTGGCAAACAGTCTGGCAAGTCCTCATAAAAGTTGAAGATAAAACTACTGTATGACCAGCAATTCCAGTTCTAAGTAGACAACTGAACAATGAGAGCAGGAACACAAACTGAAACCTGTACATCATAGTGGACTGCAGCTATCCTCACCACAGACAGAAGATGGAAACAAATGGAAAGCCTATAAACCGATGACCAGACAAATGCAATTAGTTGCCTGTTGAACTGGAGCGTACATACAGTGGAATATTATTCAGCTAAAGAAGAAAGGAAGCTCAGGTACATGCCGCAGGATGGACTGACCTTGAAAACTATGCTGAATGAAAGAAATCAGTCACAAAAAGACAAATAAGGTATTATCTCACTTAGATGAAATAAGTAAATATATGCTCACTCATGTCAAGTATGAGTCATAGCAACCACACAGGACAGTGAAGAACCACCCCATAAGATTTTCACGGTTGTAATCTTGACTGTGTGGATCATAACAAATTATGGCTAACAATGAGAAGAATGGGAATCCCAGAACACTTCATTGTGCTCATGTGAAATCTAGACCTAGATCAAGAAACTGTTGTCCAAATAGAGCAAGAAAACACTGCATGGTTTAAAATCATGAAAGGAGCGCAGCAGGGATGTATTCTTTCTCCCTATCAATTCAATCTGTATGCTGAGTAAATAATTTGTGAAGGTGAACTTTATGAAGAGGAATGTGGCATCATAATTGGAAAAAGACTCAAATAACCAGTGCTAAGCAGATGACACAATCTTGTTTGCTGAAAGTCAGGCACTTGAAACAGTTGCTAAAGAAGATTAAGGACTAAAAGTCTTCAGTATGGATTAAATCTCAATATCAAGGAAACAAAGGTCCTCACTGATGGACCAGTGGGAAACATCATGATTGATAGAGGGAGGACTGAAATTGTTAATGATTTTGTCTTGCTTGTAACTATAATCAACATCCTACCAGTAGTACCAGTAGTCAGAAGTTAAGGTGATAAGTTGCTTTGGGAAAGTCTACCATCAGCGACCTATCTCAAATTTGAATAGCAATGATGTCAGTTTGAAGACTAAGGTGTGCCTGATCCAGTCCATGATCTTTCAGTCACTTGGTATGCATCTGAGAGCTTGACAATAAATAAGGATGACAGAGAAGAGTTGATGCTGATGCCTTTGCTTTGTGGTGTTAGAGAAGAGTACCAAACCCTGGACTGCCAAAAGCACAAACAGATATGTCTTTGAGAAAATGCAGCCAAAGTGCTCCTTGGAGGCAAAGATGCTGAAGCTTTATTTCTCATACTTTGGGCATATATGGATAGAAGAGGCTATTCCTTGAAAAAGGACATCATGCTTGGAAAGACAGAGGGTCAGTAAAAGAGAGGAAGACTTCCAATGAGACAGATTGACTCAGTTGATGAGGATGGCAAAGGATATACTGGACAGGGCTCTAGTCTGTTGTTCATAGGGTTGAGGTGAATTATACTCAACTTCACAGCACCTAAAAACAACAATCTTTATAGTAGTAGACTACCAAGTCTTTATCCTATGGAGCAATTGGTGGGTTAGAACTGGCAACCTTCAGGTTAGCAGTTAAGTGTTTTAGCCTCATTGACACCAGAGTTCTTTAAGCAAATAAAATTTTTTTTAAGTTCATTGTCGTCAAGTCCAAACAGACTCATATCTGAGCTTCTGTCAGGTTTCTGAGGCTTTAATCTGCATGGGAGAGTGCCCATCTTTGTCCCTCAGAGCCATCAGTGGATTTGAACTACCAGAAAGGTGTGGCCTTTGAGTTAGCAAAGCAATTCCCCACAGACTACTCCATTAGAGCTTCCTAAGCAAATATATATTTTTAAATAAAATTATATTTTAATTGTGATCTTAACAAATGTTTACAGAGAAGTTAAATTTTTCATTCATTCATTGTTGTGCATTTTAACCCCTCTTCCTTCCTTTTCCTTTCCCAAGTTCAATATATATCCACAATTTCTTGCACAATTATGTACCTCCCTGCTCCCCAGTCTCCTTTGCAATGATGTACCTCTTACTCTTGGCATTTGTTGTACGTATAATGCTTAATTCTATATTCCTTTAAACAGTTCTTTCCTTCATCTGTTCCAGTGCATTGGTTGTTATCTATCCACTCTTATCCTATTCTCATCCCAACACCCCAAGTCAGACCTGCTTTATAACAATAGTGCATGCAGTATTTGTCCTTTTGTTACTGCATTATTTCACTCAGTAAGATGTCCTCCTGGGTCCCCCATGTTGTGTAATGTTTTACGAGTTCATTGTTTTTCAGCACTGCATAGTATTTCACTGTATGAATATACCATGGTTTTTCTATCTATGCATTTATTGATGGGTACTTGGGTTGCTTCCATCTCTTTGCTATTGTATATAATACAGCAATAGGCATGGATATGTACATATCTGTTCGGAAAGCAGTTCTGGTTTCTTTAGGGTATATTCCCAATAGGGTGTATTCTCAGCATTGCAGGGTCAAATGGTATTTTGATTTACAACTTTCTGAGAAAACATCAGACTACCTTCCATAGTGGTTGTACCATTTTACACTTCCAGCAACAGTGAATAAGAGTTTCAATCTCTCCACAACCTCACCAACATTTGCTGTTTACTGCTTTGTTAAACTATGCTTTTGTTACTGGGGTGAGGTGATACCTCATAGTTATTTTTCCTTGCATCTCTCTGAGAGCTAGGCATTTTGAACATTTCTTCATGTGTTTGTTTGCCATTTGAATGCCTTCTTTGGTGAAGTGTCTGTTCATATCCTGTGCCCATTTTGCAATTGGGTGGTTTACCTTTTTCTTGTTGAGGAGCAGGAGTATTCTCTAAAGTTTAGATGAGTCCCTTATCAGACATGTCATTACCAACTCTCTTTTTCCCACTCTGTGGCTTTCCTTTTTACCCAGTGGGAGAAATTAGTTTGGATTTGTTTTGTTTTATGTGCACCAGGATTTAATTCTTAGAAGGTCCTATTCATCTGTTTTGTTCTTTCCTGGTTAGAGGTTTGTCATTATGACCTAAGCAAATATATTAAGAAATTCATTGAGTTGGAACTCACTTATGACTGATCTTCAAGAAGGATTTCAGAGGCTATACAAAGCATGGGAGGATATTGCCCGTCTCTTTCCTGAGAAGCAGCTGAGGAATTAGAACCGCTTACATAGATACCTACCCACTAGACCTCCATGCCATAGAAAGCAAAAATATTTGTGGTTAAGAGTGAGTTATTTCTTGGGGGATATTGTTAAGGGGATATTAATAATGAGGAAATAATACAGGAAACATAGTGACAATGGTTGAATACCTGAGGAATGCCATCAACATCCCTGAAATACATGTGTAAAAATTACTAAATTTGTTTTGGGTTTTCCACTACAATAAAAAATAATAAGGCATCCAAGAATTGAGAACCAAGAGCTATGGCCACAGACCATTTGGACCAGAACACAGAAGTAGGGATTCTCACTTGTTAAATGATTATCTGGTTGAGTCCATGTTCCTCAAGTCTGATCTAAAACATCTGCAATATTCTTTACTTGTGCTTCTTGTTCAGCCTGTGGGTTCTGACCCCTGCCCCCAGACTTACTGACTCATAGCCTTCAAGAGTTCCTGCATCCACATCTAGACTTCTTGGTGTCCTATGTGCATCCAAAATTGGAGAACCTCTCAAGTGGATGGAAACTGGTGAGATCAGACAGTGTGGCTCTGTGAGTACTGAAGAGTACTGAATACACTGTAGATGGGAAAAAAAAAACACCCAACGAATATGCCTTGGAGAGGGTGCAGCCAGGGTGCTCCTTGGAGGCAAGAATGATGCGGCTTTGCCTCACATACTTCAGGCATGTTTGCTAAGAGGGGCTATTTGGAGAGGTACATGATGCTCGGAAAGATGCGGGGTTGGGTAATGAGAGGAAAACCCTTGACCAGGTGGATTGACACAGTGACTGCCACAACAGGCTCTAGAGTGTCAAGAAGTGTGGGAATGTTAGCAGATAGGACAGGGTTCAGATCTCTTGTTCATAGGGCTCCTATGGGTCATATTTGACTCGATGGCATCTAACAACTAGCAACTGTCTTTTGAAGAGCATGAAGTAGCAAGGAATCTCAGGAGATTGGACTATCTCCTTGCAGAAAATTTTTTATCCCTTATAGCTTCATCAGTTCACCACAAAACCCTGAGCTCCAGAGCTGTTCTCTGCTCCAGTCTTACAACCAACCATCTTTGAAATTAGCAGCAAATCCCGCTGCTGTTCTGCTCTCTGGCGTCAAATCGGCCGAACATATTACTCAGCACTGAAAGCATTTGACTGGCTTCTAATGAGGCAGCAGATCCGCTTTTAGGGGTCTGTTCTCAGTGTGATGTACGAGATAAGCTCCCGTTAATCTTCATCGTAGGGAGTTACCAACTGCTCGAACTGTCTACTAAGGCTCTTGCTACTTGACTACCAAATTTTCTTGGCTGCTTCTCCCTTCTGTGGTTTGAGGTCCACCAGAGTTCAGCTGCCAGGGGGAAATGGAAACAGACAGACTGCCTTTAAAGTTCTTTCATTTTCTGAGTGAACCTGCTTTCAAGATTCCCTGAATTCTCAACCATCCTGTCCCATCCTCAGCCACATATTTTTACTCAACTGATTATTAAACTATAATGTGCTTAGCATGAGACAGAAATGTGCTTGAAGAACTTCTAGTTTAGCCTGAGAAACAAACACGTGAATGTATCATTTTCATAATGTGGTTCCCATAGACGTACCAAAAAGGAAGTCTAGGTAGAATCTTCTTTTTTTTTGGGGGGGGGTGTTTTTTACTTTAGTCTAATTTATTTATAAAGTTTGAATACATTGTTTTTCACAAATGTCCTTCCCATTTCCTTCACCTCATCCACCCATCGAATTGTGCAACCCTATGATTAACACCCTACCCCCCACCCATACAAACCCCTCTATTTCCACCCTCCCCCCTGTCTTGGATCCTCATACTCATTCTACAGTAATGGTTTTATACAGTATTTGTTCTTGTGGGACTGAGTTAGTTCACCCAGCATAATGGTCTCCAGTCCCTCAGAGGGAATATTTCCACAAGAAAACAGCTTAATTTGTCTACTAGGCAGTGTGTCGAAGACTCACCCTACTTTTAAAAGTCCATAACCAAAATAAACTAACAAAACAAACAGTAAAACCACCAAATAACTTACCAATGAAGAATCACAATAACAGCAGCCAGCCACAGGCAGGCGCGCAGGCGCGCGCGCGCGCGCGCGCACACACACACACACACACACACACACACACACACATTAAAAAAAAAACTACATGTCTTCTAGTCAATTCCAACTCAGGGTGCACTCAATTGCCTTTGCAATGATCTTTTGGAAGTGGATAATTTTTCTGGGGCACCTCTGGATATATTCAAACTGCCAATTTTTAGTTCGTAACCAAGTCCTTTGCATCACTCAGAGACTACTTTAAAGATCCATGTTGTATTGTTGTCGTCGTGTACCTTTGAGTCGGAACCAACTCATAGCTGACCCTCTGGTGGGTTTTCAGAGGCAGTTAATCGCACCGGAGGAGACTGCCCATCCCTCTCCTGTGGAGCAGCTTGTAAATTCAGATCACATGCTTTCAGGATTGCAGAGCAGGCTCTTACCACTAGGCCACCAGAGCTCTCTGGTAAACACACCAATAATAGTAAATATATAATAATATATTATAATAATAAAACCAGAACAGATATTTGTCTTTATACCAGCTCAGCCATAAAATATGTTTAATACATGGGGTTTCTTTTGTTTTTACAGAAGAGCCTGATGAAGACAAAGGGAGTAGGACCCACAGAAGTCATAATGCAACACTGGATTATGGAAAGATAAAAACGAGTAATAGCACCTGGAAGGGCAAGTGGAAATACCTCAGATATATAAAGGCCTTATTTCATGCAAGGCTCCTCTCTAAGAACTTTTTAAGTATTGGCCTCTTTCATCCTCTTAACATCAGGAAACTAACTTATTCACTGCCATCAAGTTGTTTCCAAATCACATCAATCCTCCATCAGGTTTCCAAGGCTGTAAATTGTCATGGAAGGAGGCTGCTCACCTTTCTCTTGTGGAGCCACTGATGGATTCAAATAATTAGAAATGTATGGCCTTTGGTTAGCAGTGCAACTTACTATGGTCTATCCCATTAGAGCTTCCCTTCTAATCCAGTGTTGTTTTTATGTGTCATCAAGGTGAGTACAACTCATAAAGACCCTAGGAACAACGGTTCTGAACCTTAGCCTATTCTGTGCCAAACACACTGTCTCCAACATACTTGACCCCAATATATAGTCAATCCATATCATCAAGGGTCTTCCTCTCCTTGGCTGACCTTCTACCCTTCCAAGCATGATGTTCTTCTCCAAGGACTGGCCCCTTCTGACAGCAGGCCCAAAGTATGTGAGATAAAGTTTCAAAACCCTTGCCTTTTTTTAAATTAAATTTTATTAGTTTTAATGAACATTTACAGAGATTTTGGGTTTTCATTCATTCATTGTTGCACTGTTTTCTCCACCCTCCTCCCCAGTTCATTCTTCTTTCCCCCCCAATGTCTGTTTTAATTGTCCAATTGCCACAGTGCTTGTCAAAGCCAGTTCTGATTAATCTCCTTTGTCAGTGTGTCCCTTGCCATTCCCTATCACTCCTCCCTGAGAGAGACTTCACCCTGATTCATAAGGAAAAGGGGATGGCGTATTCTCTTAGCTACTTCCTGCTGAAAAGGGACGCTGTGGGTTGCAGGGTGAATGTCTTCTCTCACTACTCTAAAGGGCCCCTTTGGCAGTAGGAAACACATAGACTATTATGGAGATTGATTTTGGAATTTAGATGCACTGTTATCAATTGTGTTTAGCCGTACATGTTCATATCCTTGAAGATGTATCATGGAAATGTTGCAGCCTAGAAGATACAAATTTAACTAACAAGTTAAAAGTGCATGAGTCAAAAATTGAAAAGCAATAATATTCTGAGGTTCTAATAGTGGCACAAATCAAGTTACAGAGGTAAGGTGGTTCCATTGCCATCTTTACTCTAACTTAATTCTTTTTTTTTAATTTAAATTTGTTATTAATTTCAGTGAAAATTTACAGAGGCTTTGGATTTCCATTCATTCATTGTTGTAGATTTGTCCCCTCCCAAGGCTCCCCCCCACCAGGCATTACCCTCTTAGAAAATTAAAAGAAAAGATTCTTTCATTATTTTACAAACCCTCCCCCAGGTCCACTCCACCATGTAGCCATCTCTCTAGACTCCTGTCATGACAGAAATACCTAATCACATATCTCTTTTAAACAGTTTTCTCCCTTCTCTGTTTCAGAGCAGCATACATTATTGAACCCATCTTACTCAGTCTCTCCCCAACCCCAAGGACAGTCCCATTCTACAACAGTGGCACCATGCAATATTTGTCCCTTTGTGACTGGGACATTTCACTCAGCATAATGTTCTCCAGAGTCAACCATTTTGAATAATATTGCATGAGTTCCTTGTTTTTTAATGCAGCATAGTATTCCATTGTGCGAATATACCACAGCTTCTCTAGCCATTCGTTTGTTGATGGGCACTTAGATTGTTTCCAACTCCTTGCTATTGTGAACAAAGCTGCAATAAACATGGGTGTGCATATATCTGCTTGGGTGTCAGTTATGGTCTCTTCTGGGTATATTCCCAGTAGTGGTATTGCGGGGTCAAATGGTATCTCTATTTGCAACTTTTTGAGAAAGCGCCATACCGCTTTCCACAGGGGTTGCACCATTTTACACTCCCACCAACAGTGAATAAGGGTTCCAGTTTCTCCACAACCTCACCAGCATTTATTGCTTGGTGTTCTGTTAAATTTTGCTATTTTGACTGGGGTGAAATCTCTGGTGGCCTAGTGGTAGGAAAAATCCTTGCCTTTAAGGAGCATCTTGATTTCACCCTCTCCACGATAGACTTGTTTGTTCTCTTGGCAGTTCATGGTATCTCTTCTCCAGCACCACTGCTCAAAGACATCGATTCTTCTTCTGTTACATCTTTAGTCATTGTCCAGCTTTCAGATACATAGTAAGCAATGAGGTCAGTACAATTACTACCACACCTATCTTACAGAAAAGGAAATTAAAGCAGAAGGAATGAGTAAGTTCCTTAAGCTGTAAAGATATTAGAAAATCACATGCAGGTGCTATGCTCATACTCCTCAAATTGTCTAATTATGTGTGATGGAGAAGCCAATTTCTTTATATCCAGTCAGTCACAGACTGACAAATTTGTAAAAGATCACAGAAATGAATGTTAGAAAAGTGAGACACTGAAAGAAGCACATAGAAAAACCATGTTCAATATTTTTTTATTATTAAATCCAACAATATAAAAAGTTACAAATGTAACTGTACTGAGATTTAGCAGCTACTTCCAATTGCTATTAAAAGTTTCTTAGGGCATAGGCACTGCATTTCAGCTTCCCTAACTCCAACTGATAAGAAATATACATTGGAAGCACTGCTCTGGGCTAAACTGTTGGCTAGAAAGAGGAGTACTTTGCTTTTGCAGGTGTGGAGGAGGGAAATGGGAATTGCTTTCCCAAAGAATTGCTGCTAGAGCATTAGAAAGGAGAGGACCATGAGTTTGGAGTGATTAGGGGTGGTGTGCTTTTTCAAACTGCATTGAAGATACATCTGCCCCACAGAGTTCATGGGCATTATGGGGGGTCGTGTTGTCTCAGTCTCTTACATTATATTGTTGTTAAGTACCACTGAGAGACTCCATGTGACAGAGTAAAACTTCCCCTACAGCGATTTCTCTATTCTATAATCTTTATATAAAAAGAACACTAGGTGTTTCTGGGAGGGTTTGAATGAAAGGATTCAAGATAGTTCAAATCAATTCAGTAAAGGCCAACAGGGTGAAATTAGGACAGATCTGAATTTTAAAATATAAGTGAAGTAGAATGATAACTAGAATGAAAACAATTATGAGTTGAAGCCCTAGAAAGGGAGATTTGGAAGAAACACAGTGAAATTTATCAGGAACCTGATGTTAGAGATTGACTGTTTCCAGGACTATGGATAGCTTACATATGTTCAAAGCTGTGCAGTTAGCCGCCATCTTTAAGTGAGGAACTGTTGTTTTCAATTCTGCCAGTCAAGAAATATTGTTGGTATCACCTACCCACATCCACACCCACACTCACACACAAACACACACCCCTTTTGTTTTCTTCTAGGTAGATTAAATTTCTAGCTGGATGCCAATCTGTAATTTTCCCTTTTTCTTTTATCACATTAGTTAACTCACATTTTATAAATTTGGGTCTGTCTTATTGTGACTTTGTCAGCCATGATTGAACTAGGAAAGATCTGTTCAAAGCCCTGGCTAGAGTCACAAAACTTCTGATCAGTAATTGAGCACTTAGCCATTGCGCCACCAGGACCCCTTTCCCACCCTTTAAAGAGTCAAGTTTTTAACTTTTGGGGATACAAACCATTACTAAGACAGACACAGCAAAAAAAAAAAAAAAAAAAGGAAGGCTTTCAAGTTCAAATTTAAAATTATAACCCTATTAGTGATTTACACTGTCTATGGTGTTGTTCTGTGAATCCTTCATCTGTCTTCAAAATTGTATGACTGTACTGTATGATATAGTTTTGTGTCAAAAATATTACTAAATATAAACATATATATGATACATTTTCATTTCCCTTTCCTATTTTATTTTATGTGATTAATATATTCATAAAGAGTTGGGGCTAAGTTGGATTTTTGTAGATAAAATGTTTTAAATATTGCAGAAGAGATTAGATTGAAAAGCAGCCTTTATTTAGAGTGAATTCTGTTTCCTTGTTTGAAAAGTAAGGATGTAGACCTTTGCCTCATAGAGAGATACAGAGGTTAAATTAGACGAAGACTCTGAGAAGATTCAAGTATTGTTCTTAAACTGTTGGTTGTTAGCAGAATTCTCTGTTGTAAATCCAGGGTTTTGCACAAATGGGTGCTTAAAATAAGATTGATGGATCTGTAATTCTGGGGTTAGAATGATAGTAACTGCATTAGAATACTCTCTGTCTCCTATTTGAGTCTCAATCATGAGGTTGTGGTGGTAATTATGTAGAAAGGAATTATTTAAAGTGTCTGAAGAAAAGATATCTTCCACCCCTGTATTTCTGAATGGAATAGTCTTAAAACCTGACCTTAATTCTGCTCATGTTTTCATTCGTCCACTTATTTCCTTTCCATCAGAAGTCTTACCTAAAAAAAGATTATTCCATTTGAAGATGTTAAAATGGCAAAAGTAAAGAAGTTTTGTCCCCACTGATGTAGACAGGTCTTTTGCGATTTAGGAATTTAGAATTTACTGCTAATTAAAAAATCTGGACATTTGCTGTAACTCTGCCAATTAATCCTTGATAGCTACTATCTGGAGGAAAGGAGTGAAGGAGAATACAGTGCTAAAACTGATCGAGGCCAACAAACATTCACCCATAAAGGGGCCAGCCCTCTCATCCTAGTAATGTCAATATAGTACCTGTCGAGAGTAACAGCAATGACAAAGCTGACGTGGGTGGACCCACCTCTGAGAAACACAATTAAACAGCATCTTTTTTAAAAGGTATGAGGACTTATATGTTTTCTTTCTATCATCATGGTGCCTGTCCGGCTGCCCAGAATGCTTGTTGATCTGATAATTGAGGCAATAACTTTGCACCACTCTTCTAAGTGTATTACAGATGCACATGCATTAACTCTGGACACTGAGTTTGGAACCACTACATAGATGACACTCCAGCATGGTTTTCAGAGGCTATAAATTGCACGGGCTGAGAAAGCTCATCTTGCTCTCAAGAAGCACGGTGAGTGCAAAGTGCTACTTTTGAGGTAGCAGCATAATTCCTAACAGACTTTAGCGTCAGAGCTACCTTTACAGACACTACTGCCTTTAATTCTTTCCTCATCCTTGTGAAACACAGTGAGCAACCTTCCCAGAGCCACAAGGCTAGTGGTGGAAGGGCTGGGATTTTAATCTGGCTACAGATAAGCATAGTCCCTGGGTGGTACAGATAGTTAACATTTTCAACTGCTAACTGGGAGGCTGGAGGTTCAAGTCCACCCAAAATTTCCTCAGAAGACAGGTCTGGTGATTTACTTCAAAAAATATTCAGAGCTTCAAAATCCTATGAACATAGTTCTGACACCCATAGGGTTGCCATGAATCAGAAACAATTAGAATGCAATTATTGATAGCTATACAGTAATATATTTAATATATTCCACTGCATTCATTTGACCTATATTCTTCCATGTAGAGGCTTAAAATAGTCCATTGGATGAATTTATTAAAAAAACCCTATCATAGGAATTATAAGGCATATGCAAACTAATATTAGCACAATTAATAGTTATGATAGGCATTACATGATAATTCATTCCGTTACATAGGAAATTGTTTCATATAGTTTTCAAACCGAATAAAATAGTATTTTATTATGTCCATAGTACAAATGAGAAAACTAAAGCTCAAGTGGTGATATACTTGCCATAGGCACATAATTGATTTGCGTGTGATCAAAGATTTAAAACCATGGCACATTTTATGAAATAACACACACATAATACAGCTTTTTCAATCTTTGCAAACCCCCTTCCCTGTAGTTTCCTACACATACTGTGTGAGTTATTTACAAAGACACATTTATATGTGAAAAAATATGGTAACTGCAATGTTGACATGCTGTCCAACTTCTCTATACCCAAACCACCATTCTGTGAACTAGTGAAACAAACTATTCTTATCTATTGCCCAATCTCTCTCTCTTCTACTTCCTCTTGAACAAATTCAGTTTCTCTGGATTTTTCTTTATCTACCTCTGTCCTGACTGAGGACTGAGGTGCTTGTTTAAAGATTAAGTTCAAGTTTTAGGGGGGAGGCAAATACATTTATCCTATCTCATACAGCCTCTACCTACAAATCAGGAAATCAGAGAAACCTCCCAAAAGGCGCAGGCAATTTGTATAAACTGATCTTCAACCAAGGAACCCAACTCCTAGCACTAATAATTACTGAAATTTATTGAGAATAACAATAGCTCGGTAAAGCCCAGTGTTTCCCTAAAGGGCAAGTATAATAGGCCTATAACTTCAAACATGTGAGAATAATTTGTTATTCATGTTAATCCCCTTGCCATTGCCAGCCACATCAATCTTTTTCAAAGAGGGGCACTGGAGAAACCATTGAAGTTTGAAGGGAAAAAAAACAGACAGGTAAGGTGAACAGCAGCAGATAGCAAAGCAACTCTGTGACTCTGCTTGTTGCCGCCTGAGACTTGTAATGTTTGATTAGTACTTCCCACCCCACGTTGACTCCAGCTCTGTAGTAAAGCAGGGAGGTGGGCCGGAAGAAAGAGACCACCATGGAGCTATCCCTGCTTAGTTTTGCAAGGACACGATTGTTACACAGTTTTACAATGGTGGCTTAGACGAAATTATTATTAACCCTTCTTAGAGTCTATGGCTGAGACAAATGATGAAAATACTAAACGGTTAACCAAAAGGCTGGAGGTTTGAGTCCACCAAAAGACACTATGAAGAAAAACCTGTCTTAAAAAAAATCAACTATTGAAAAATCTACAGAGCACTACTCTAACATGTGTGGGGTTGCTATGATCCATCTTCTTTATGACAACTAATTTTATTGTGGCTGCTATTAAGATAGTCATTGCTATTTTACTGGTCAGTTCCAACTCAGAAATACCTTCTATTTATAAAAAATGTACACACACTCAGACATCCATGCTGGTGTCTGGAGCTTAGTTTTCAAAAGTTTCAAGAGTATATAGTCAGAAAGGTACCCAAGAATATGTAACACTGGTGACATGGGAAGTAGCATGTCAGGCTGCTCCCTGTACTAAAAAAAAACTGATCAACAGTGAACCAATTCAGGAAGTAGCATATTGGAGGCCCAATTAACACCCCTGGTGCAAGCAGTCAGGAAATAAGATGACACATTGCACTGGAAAAATCTGCAGTTAGGGACCTTTCCAAATTACTGAGGAGCAGTGATGTCAGTTTGAGGAATAAAGTGGGTCTGATTTAGGCCATAGTCTTTCCAATTACTAGATATGCATCTGAGACCTGGACAATGAATAAAGATGCCAGAAAAATAATTGACGCCTTTGAGCTGTGTTGTTGGAGAAGAGCACTGACCATCCCATGCATGGCCAAGAGAATGATCAGGTATGTCTTGGAGAGGGTGAAGCCAGAGTGCTCTTTGGAGGCAAGAATGATGAGGCTTTGCCTCACATACTTTGGACGTGTTACTAGGAGGTGTGATTCCTTGGAAAAGGACATGATAGTGGGAAGGATGGAGGCTTGGCGAAGGAGAGGAAGACCCTCAACCAGGTGGATTGACAGTGACTGCTGCAATGGGTTCTTGGGTGTCAGAAGTGTGAGGGGATGGCGCAGGATAGAGCAGGGTTCAGCTCTTTTGTTCACAGGGTCGCTATGAATTGTACTCGTCTCGATGGCACCTAAAAACCACAATGTAAAATCCAGAGTCAATGGTCCAGAAGGAAGAAGCAAAAACTACACTAAAAACACTGGGGCAAAAACTACACTAAAAACATTGGGATGGGGAGAAAGGCTCCAGAAATTGACAAGAGTATCATTTGAGGCATTGCAGCAGACACAACCCTGGATGCATTCACTCTTCTATACCAAGAAATATGGGCAAGAGCTACCTGATCAAATAACTAGAAGAGATTCATATTTGTGCCCAGTCCAAAAAAAGGTGATCCAACAGAATATGGAAATTATTGAATAGCTTCATTAATATCACAGCAAGTAAAATCTTGCTGAAGATAATGCTAAAATGACTGGCGATGTACTTCAAAAGGAAACCACCAGAAATTCAAGCTGGAATCAGAATAGGCCATGGAATGATAGATTCATTACTGACATTAGATAGATCTTGATTGAAATAATATGAGAAAGATGTGTACTTGTATTTTGTTGACTATGCAAAGGCTTCCAAATGCATAGGTCATATTAAATTATGAATCACACTGAGAGGAGTGAGGACTCCAGAACAATTTAATGTGCTCATGTCGAACCTAAATGTGGCTCAGGAAGCACCATCATTACTCCATTTGTATACTAAACAAATAATCTGTGAAGGTGGATTATATGATAAACAATGTGGCATCAGTACAGGAGGAGAGCCATCAAAAACCTGTGATATACAGATGACACAACCTCCCTAGTAGAAAGTAAAGAGGACTCGAACCACTTACTGAGGAAGATCAAAGGGAAGAGACTTCATTATGGATTACACCTCAACATGAAGAAACACAAAATCTCACAACTGAATCAAAAGGTAACATCATGATAAATTGAAAAAAGGCTGGCGGTGTCGAGGATTTAACTTTATTTGGATATACAATCATCATCCATGGAAGCAGCAATCAAGAAATCAAACAAGTAACTGCACTGGGAAAATCTACTGCCAACAACCTCTTTTAAAGAGGTTGCTAAAGAACAAGGATGTCACTTAGAAGACTAAGGTGCTCTGACCTTACTCATTTTAAAGACTAAGCATGCCATTTTTTTACTAGTTTATTTATAAAATTCTAATACAAATTCAAACAAATTCTTTCAATTCCCCTCACCACCACCACCCCCATCAAATTGTAAAATCCAGTGATAAATCCCCGCTTCCCCTGTTCATCCACATCCCTCTGCTTCCAGTCTCTCCCACCCCTCCTAAGTATGCCATTTTAAAAACTAAAGTACACCAGGATTTTTTCAGTTGCTTTATGTGCATATGAAAGTTGGGCAATCCATAAGGAAGACCAAAGAAAGAAATCATTCCTTTGCTTTGTGGTGTTAGCAAAGAATCCTGACTATACCACGGATTGCCAAAGAATAAGCAAATCTCTTTTAAGGAATATATGATCAAGCATTATATGAATGACAACAGCCCAGAATAAGAGGTACATTGCAAAGAGGACTTGGGGGGATGAAGAAATTGTACAGTAATGAACAAATACTGTTTTTAAAAAAGTGAACTTGTAAACTTTCATTTAAATAACACATTTTATTCATTGTTTTTTTTAAAAAGACATGTTTGCCAGAGTTCTCCTTAGAAGCAAGGACAGTGAGACTGCCTTTCATATTTGAGGTCCCTTACCAGGAGGACCAACCCCTTGACCATGCTTGGAAAAATAGAAGTTCAATGTGAAATTAGGACGTCCCTCAACAAGAAGGAGAGACACAATGACTGCAACAGTGGGCTTAAACATAGGAGACAGTATGAGGATGGAACAGGACCTGGCTGAGTCTTGTGCAATTGTACACAGCTGGCCATGAGACAGAGCTGACTCAAGGCCCCTGACAGTAGCCTCACTTTGGTTTGTCTTGATAGAGCACCAGACAACAGGAACACTGGTGCTGTGCAGCCTTGTCTTCTCCTGGTTCTTGGAGCATGTTTTCCTTTCCTGGGGCTGGTATTACAAAGCACCACACACGGTGTGTCACTTTCAAGAACAGAAATTTCTTTCTTTCTCACAGTTCTAGGGGTATTAGTCTGACTTCATGGTATCAGCAGACTCATGCTCTCTGTCTGCCGTAGAGAAAGATCTGTCCTTGTCTCAGCTTCTGGAAGTCCTAGGTCTTGGTGTTCATTGCCTTGCAAATGTGTCTCCTTAAAGCATGGGTATTTCTTTGTCTGTTCTTTTCTTTTATAAAATATCATTCTAAAGACATTAGGATTAGACTGACTTACCTATTATGGCCTAATCAATTTTATTTTGAACAATATTTTTTTCTTTTTAACAAAATAAAACCCGATTTCAAGGTTATATTCACAAGCACAAGATAAGGACTTTCAAATCTCCTTTGGAAGGACCTAATTCAATCCACAGTTGACTAAAAATGCTAACTCAACACTGTCAAGTCAGAACACAAGATGAGATTGTCCATCTTTCTCTCACGGAGCCACTGGTGAGTCCAGATGAGCAGAGAGCACCGCCTTCAGATTCACAGTTCAACTCCCTATCGACAAGGCCACCCATGCTCCCTTTCGGTCTCTAAGAGGTAGAAAACATGGTTCTTGTCTAGGTGGACACTTATTGAAGGCCCTCAAGCATGGGAAACTTGCATATTTGCATTCTTAATATAGAGAAATTGATCCTCCTTTCTGCCATCAGAGAATGGGAACATTTACTACCGGCCTTGCCTAGTGTCTCTCAAAGCAGTAGCCTTTTGGAGCCTACAACGAAGCAATCTGTGGGAAACCATGGGAGGCATCATCATCATTCCAGGGGTGGAACTGAATACCATCTATATACCACCTTGGGCCCTATATTGATTGACAATATAGGAAAAGCCTCAAACATGGAGGGTAGGGTGCTAAGAATATGGAAACAGAGCAGGTGTCAACAGTTTTCTAAGTAAATTATTCTGATTTTACTAGGACTGAGTCTTAATCAAGGCACAATGATGGTTTACTGGTGAAAGCCCTCAACTTCTAAGCAAAGTCTGCCATTCAAACCCGTTAGTTATGCCATTGGTGAAGGCTGTGACAGTTTGCTTCGGAAAGATAAACAGCCTTGAAAGCCCTGCAGGCCATTTTCTTTTGTTCTATAGAATCACTGAGTCAGAATCAAGCCAACAGCAGTGGGCTTCTAGTTTGGGTCATACCTTAGTAATGGAAAATGCTTATTATTGTGTCTTTTTGTACAGATTTTTTAAGCTAGTTTGCATATACTTATTAATATATGATATTTTATTAATGTATGTTGTTTTATGTATTCTTTTATATTGTTGTTATTATGTGCTGTCGAGTCACTTGCGACTCATAGCGACCCTATGTAAAACAGTCCTAAACCCTGCTCTATCCTGTGCCAATCGCACTGCTTCTGACACACCCATCCCGATTACCCCATTCACGGAATCAATCCACCTCACAGAGGGTCTTCCCCTCCTGCACTCTTCCTCCACCCTCCCAAGGATGATGTCCCTCTCCAAGGACCTGTCCCTCCTTACAACATGTCCAAAGTATGTCAGACGAAGCCCCAGAATCCTTGCCTCCAAGGAG